>NC_133158.1:155698800-155999600 GCF_040802235.1 Manis javanica
TTGAGCAGGGGAAACAAAAGCAAAAATGAACTCATGGGACTACATCAAACTAAAAAGTTTCTGTATGGCAAAAGACACCATTAACAGAAAAAAAAGACATACTACTGTATGGGAGAATATATTTGTAAATGATATATCCAACAAGGGGTTAACATCCAAAATATATAAAGAAGTCAGATACCTCAACACCCAAAAGCAATTAACCCTATTAAAAAATGGGCAGAGGACATGCAGAGACAGTTTTCCAAAGAAGAAATTCAGATGGCCAGTAAACACATAAAAAGTTGCTCCACACAACTAATCGTCAGGGAAATGCAAATTAAAACCACAATGAGATATTACCTCACACCATTAAGGATGGCCAGCATCAAAAAGTCTAAGAAGAACAAATGCTGGTGATTATGTGAGAAAGGGGAACCCTCCTACACTGCTGGTGGGAATGTAAGCTAGTTCAACCATGTGGAAAGCAATATAGAAGTTCCTCAAAAAACTAAAAATAGAAAAACCATTTGACCCAGGAATCCCATTCCTTGGAATTTACCCAAAGAATATGACTTCTCAGACTCAAAAAGACATATGCATCCCTATGTTTATCACAGCACTATTTACAGTAGCCAAGATATGGAAGCAACCCAAGTGTCCATCAGTAGATGAATGGATAAAGAAGCTGTGGTGAATATACACAATGGAATACTATTCAGCCATAAGAAAGAAACAAATCCTACCTTTGCAACAACATGGATGGAGATGGAGGATATTATGCTCAGTGAAATAAGCCAGGCAGAGAAGGACAAGTGCAATATGATTTCCCTCATTAGTGGAGTAAAATAACGAAGCAAAACTGAAGGAACAAAATAGCAGCAGACTCAGACACTCCGTAAAGGGACTAGTGGTTATCAATGGGGAGCGGTGTGGGAGTGCATGTGGGGTGGGAGGGAGAAGGTGATTGAGGAATATTATGTTTAGTACACATGGTGTGGTTGATCACAGGGTAAACAGTGTAGCACAGAGAAGGCAAATAATGAATCTATTGTATCTTACTACACTGATGAACAGTGACTGCATTGAGGTATGGGTGGGAACTTGATAATATGGGTAAATGTAGTAACCACATTGTTTTTTCATGTGAAACCTTCATAAGAGTATATATCAATAATATCTTAATAAAAATTTAGATAAATAATTCTGCCCTTATCCTTGAACTTTGCCATTTTAATTATTATATGTCTTGATGTTGTCTTCCTTGGGTCCTTTGTGTTGGGAGATCTGTGCACCTCCATGGCCTGAGAGACTATGTCCTCCCCCAGATTGGGGAATTTTTCAGCAATTAACCTCCTCAAAACATACTTTCTATCTTTTTTCCTCTCTTTTTCTTCTTCTGGTACCCCTATAATGTGAATATTATTCCGTTTGGATTGGTCACACAGTTCTCTCAATACTCCTTCATTTCTGGAGATCCTTTTTTTCTATCTGTGCCTCAGCTTCTTTGTATGCCTCTTCTCTAATTTCTATTCCATTTACCATCTCCTCCACTATATCTAACCTGCTTTAAACCACTTCATTATCTGTTTCATTTCAGATATTGAACTCCCTAATGATTGAATCTCAGTCCTGAATTCGTCCCTGAGTTCTTGAATATTTTTCTGAACCTCCATGTGCACGTTTATGATTTTTATTTTGAAATCTCTTTCAGGAAGATTGATGAACTCTGTTTTCTTGGCCCTTTTTCTGGTGTTTGTGGGATTTGGGTTTGAACCAGGTTTCTTTGACATTTCATATTTGTATGTGGCACTCTCTAGTGCCCAGAAGGGATGCTCTCTGGAGTTGCTCAGCCCCTGGAGTGATGTTGGGGATCATGCAGGAATGGCGCTGTTGCCTGTGGGCAGGAAAGAGTTGTTTCCTGCTTCCCAGCTGCTGTGCCTGTCTCTACTGTTAGAACCAGTGGGCTGAGTGCACAGATGTAAGCCTCTATGCTTTGCTTTTGTAGCTGCTATAGGCAGGGCCTCCCTCTGGCTGGCCTGATGCCAGGGCAGGGGCTGCCAGTTTGTGATCCAGTTCCTACTGGCAGTAGGAAGGTACAGCAGGCTGCTTATCCTGGTGGGAGGCCTTGGAATTGCATAGCCAGCCAGGGGGGTGGACCACCTGAAGATTCTGAAAGTTACCAACATGCTAGGCAGAGAGTACCCAATTTTGCCCACCTGTCCTTTCTCCTGAGCAGCAAGCTCTGTGCAATCCTTGCCCCTTTAGCAGCCCTTCTTGCTGTTAGGAAATCTCTCAGGCTGCCCATTTTTCTTTTGTCCCAGAGCCACTGGATGCTGATCCCTGTTTTCCACAAGTGGTTGGAATCTTAGTCTCTCCAAGCAATCCACCTGTTTTAGCTTTCCAACCCCACTAATCTCCAGAACACCATGCAGTGTAGGTTCATGTTCCCAGAGCAGATCTCCAGGGCTGGGTGTTCAGCAGTCCTACCCTTCCACCCCCTCCTCATTCCATTTATCTTACTTTTCTCCAGCAGGTCAGCTGGGGTGGGGTAAGGGCTTGGGTGCCTCTGGATCATGGCTTTGATAGTTACCCTGTTCCATGAGGTCTGCTTTGTTCTCCAGATGTATGCAGTCTGGTGCTGCCTTCTTTCCTGTTGCTCTTTCAGGATTAGCTGTATTAACTATATTTTCATATTATATGTGGTGTTGGAAGGAGGCCTCTGTCTCACTTCTCATGCCACCATCTTTAATCCTCTGTTTCCTTTTTAAATGAGTATCCTTTTTACAATTATCCTCTTCCTGTCATACCATAGTATATTGAGTATATGGTGAAGGGAAAATATTCTTTCAAGACTTAGGTCCCAGAAGCAAGCCCATCTATATCAAAGCATAATAGAAAAGACTGTACATAACCCAGATCACAAAAAAATGTCATGATCAATATCCACCTTGGGTATGGGTGTTGGGAGTGCTACTTTCTTTGTATTTCTAAGCTGGATATATCTTCTCATTTTACAGATGATTTAATAAGTACCTTGTCTGTTTCTTTTCTTAACTTTTTTCCACCACACATAATCACAGAGTATTACTGTCGAATTTTAGTTGAATAATGTTATGATTTAAGTATAGATATGTTGATGCAATTTGATATCAAAATATGTTAAATTAATTAAAAATAACTGGTGAGAAATTGAGTTTAATTTTCACTAAGAAAGTTGAAGGTCTCTGTTTTCACTTATCAGCCTTTTGTGCTACTGCTAGACTATTGTCAACGAATCATCATAAGCAAAGCAAAGTAGACTGCAGGTGTTGATAATGATCACTTATAAGGTTCACACTGTTCCAAAGCTGCACTTTGCTACTTATTCCAGATTTAGCTATTTTTATTTTAATTGGTACTTTTTGAAATTTCGTATCTAACCAACTGGCATAGTCCAGCAGGTGAGGCAAAGAAATAGCACTTTTGCATGGTAAAAATGAAGGCAAACATCCTAATGTCTGTCAATGATGCTTTAAATAGGCTCCTGCTTCTCTGTTGATTCATATATTCATGAGATAATGTTTGAGGGTATTATTCTCTGGGAGGACTTAAAATTTTATCACATAAGGAGATATTGAAAAACACCCACAGAATAACATTAGATGCAATTCAGAAGTCCTGATACAGTTCAATACTTGTTGATTTTGATGTTTCATCCATTACTAATACTGGTTAAATCAATAAAACAATGTTTCAGGCATAAATGAAAACAAAGAAGTAGTGTACTAGATCTCTGATTATTGAGAAAATTTGCTCATTTAATTTGTATCTCCCCCTTTCCCTCTGCACCCATACACAAGCTCTTAACATAGGGTAGATACCTAAAAATAAGCATAATGTTTTATAGAATAACTTGATACATGGATCTTGCAGATGATACATACTGCATTCATAGTTATTGGTGATACTGCATCTTAATTTTTAAAAGCTAATTTGTTATATTTTGCATATTTATAGTACACACGCATGTACTATACTTCATAATGCATTTTTAGTTCATTTTAGTTATGAATGTCAAGAGTTCTGCTTCTTAGTTGTTTATTTTTCTGTTGGATATACTAGATTAGCTGTATTCCCTGATTTGTTAGTTCACTAAAATTTTTGACATGTTCCTGCAGGTGAATTTTTAATGCCTTATTCTTTATTCCATCAGTGCCAAATGACTGATTTTTTTTTAAAGTAGCAATTTCCACAAATTACTAGGAGGTATTCTTATTAGTCAAAAAGAGGTCTATACTTGTTTTGTTTATTATTATTTCAAGATTGTGTTGAAATGTTATTCTTGTTAAGGCACTTTGTTACTATTAAGATAAGAAGCTTGAGACCTCTCTGTTGACTGCCTGTTCTAGATGGAATATCTCTGTCCCCCCAAAATCTGTATGTTGAAATCTGATTCACAGTAAGGGTGATTCATACTCAATAATTTCGTATGTTAGAGGTGGGACCTTTGGGAGACAATTAAGTCATAAAAATGGATCCTTCATAAATGGGGTTAGTGAAAGGGCCCCAGAGAGTTCACTGGCCCTCTTTCTGTTATAAAGATACAATGAGAAGTTGGCAGTCTGCAATTCAGAACATGGCTCAACCATGCTGACACTGTAATCTTGAACTGCCAGCCTCCAAAAGTGTGAGAAATAATTATTTGTTGTTTACAAGACACCCAGGATATGGTGCTTTGCTATAGGACAAAGCTAGGACACTGCCCTTTAACTAAGTTATATAGCTGTGCAAGCTAGGACCCTGCCCTTTACTAGGTTATGTAGTCAGAATTATTGTTCAAATTCAAAGGGAGAGATTGGTATACAAAATCTGGGGAAGAAAGGGTTGAATAAATAGAGATCAGGGTTTGAAATGGTGCAAAGAGAAAATTAGAGAAGTAAGTGTAAACATGTCTCTATTTATAGCTATGTATCATCTATCTATCTATCTATCTATCTATCTATCTATCTATCTATCAATCTATCATCTATCTATCTATCATTTATGTATGTATGTATGTATGTATGTATGTATCTATCTATCTATCTATTTATCATCTCTATCTATCTATCATCTATCTATATTTGGGTTTAAAAAGATAAATATAAATTGAAAAAACATGTATATGAGATGTATATAACATTGAATATCAAGTTCAATATGTAATTGATGGCTAAATATGCCTAGTTTTGTGGACTGAGTTCTGTCTCCCAAGAAGATATATTGATGTCTTAATCCCCAGTACTTGTGCATGTGACCTTATTTGGAGACAGGATGTTTGCAGATGTAATCAGGTGAAAATGACATACACCATCAGGGTGGGCCCATAGTCCATTATGACTCGTGTCTCTATAAAGGGAGAAGAGAGGCACAGAGAGCAGAACATTGCTGTGACAATATGGGCAGGGTCTGAAGTGCCCCAGCAGCAAGCCAAAGAATGCCAGAGATTGCTGGAAAACTACTGGAAGCTAGGAAGAGGCCAAGAAGGATTTTTCACTGCCGGTTTCAGAGGGAGTATGACCCTGCAGACACCTTGATTTTAGACTTTTAGCCTCCAGAACTATGGGAACATTATGAAATAAATTTCTACTGTTTTACACACCCAGTGTGGTACTTAGTTGGAGTGCTCTTAGGAAATTAAAACACCCAGCTATCAAATACTGCTATTCCTGCTCCCTCACCCCACTTTCCCAGTTTGCAATACACAACTTTGTTTTTGTGAAAGACCTACATAGTACCCTTATCACTAACCAAAAGAAATCAAAGAAGATTTTCATGTTTATGAAGGTGAAAAGCAAAAATATCATTCAGCATTTGTTTTGCAGTGAGCTGTTATAGAGGTAGCACTGGTCCTGCCCAGGGAGAGGGCCTCCACCAAGCTTCTTCCCAAAATACACTCAGCATCTCAGTATCAAGCCCACACAGCTTGAACTGCACCTGTGCTTCATCTCAATTTGTTTTGTGCATCTATTAGGTAGATGTGCCCTAAAGTATCACAAAAACCTATGAGAGGTTATGTTTTTGGGTCTGGGTATGTTCAAAAATTTTTCCACATAAATAAATGGTACCACGTCTTTAACACCATTTTGGCTTACAAAAAGTTTCATAGGAATGCTTTAATTTCAGGTAGTGGGGATTATCTGCATCTGAACAAGAACACTAAGTTTTTACAGTTTACATAAAAATGTGAGACAAGTTCATACTCTGATAACACCTTTTTTCCAAATATGTATCAAACATGGATAAAATATAAGAACATCAGAAAGACATGGCCTTTCTCAAATATAAAGGTAATATGTTTTTAGGCCAGAAACAAGAAAGAAATGCAAAATTGTGCAAAGAGCAGATGATAGGGCCTTCTGGACTTGAGGTACTGAACAGGCAAAAGCTTCCAGGACTTAAAATACACCATCAAGAAAGAGGACATCAGTGATATCTGAAGTCTAGAGCTGGTTAAGGCTCCTGGTGAGATACAGAACAGATACAATCATAGTCTCATGACGGGAAGATGAGCAAAGCCACCCCGAAGACACTAAGCTGATAAGATTAATTTCACTAAATGTTCAAAGGAACAAATGCATTTACCTTATACCTCTCATTTTAAAGAACACTGAAAGTCCTAAAGCTACTAAACTCATGTTTAGATGCACTATAATAATTAGAATATAAGAAAAATATAAACATATCTCACTGATGTACAGAGATGCAAAAATCTTCAATAAGATGCTGTTAAACCAAATTTAGCAGTAAATGAAAGTGTTACATCATAACTAATTGTCGTATTTTCCAGGAATGCAAAGATAGTTCAAATTCAGAAAATCTCTTACTCCAAATGACCATATTCACAAATCAACAAGAAAATAAACCACATTGTGATAAATGTTGATAGATCCTTTAGCAAATTCTTAAACTCAACCTGGATAAAAACTCCGAAGAACTCTATGAATAGAAAAGAATTTGCTTAACTTGATTGAAGTCCTGTCAAGAACCTACAAGAAAATAGTGAGCATTTCTATTAAGTTAGGGAACACAAAAGGATGCCTAATCTCGTGGATTCTATTCAACAGTAAAATGTAGGTAATGGTAAATGCAGTGTTCAAAATGATTATAGGAAGAAAGAAAAGGAAAAAATTTAAATAAAAAATACTAATAATAACTACAAAGGAAGAGATAAAACTCTCAATATAATATGTGATTCCTTAATTGAGAATTCAATGAATCTATAGGCAAATTATTAGAACTAACAAACGTATGAAAGTCAGTATCATTGCTAATAATGAATATCTTAGTATTAATTAGCAGAAAAATGCAATCAATAAAAAACATCTTATTTAAAGTAGAAAAGTTGTACTGTATAAGTGTGATGGAGTAAAACTATTAGAGACCATTAAAAAAGACCTGGATAAGTGGAAAGCTGTATTTATATGTTCATTTTGGGAGAAGTCTCAGATGAAACACCCCTAATTAATCTTTAAATATAATATACTTTCAATCATAGTATTTTTAGGGTTTCCCATGGAATTTGAAAAGTACAAATGCCAAAGCACACGCCAAGAATAACTAAGATAATTTGAAGAACTGAAAGTAGATTCAACATACTAGATATTAAGAATTTTAATAAATGAATAAAAAAAGGATATTAACACAGGAAAAACAAATAGAACAATGGAATATAAAGATCCTAGAAACTGACACATTCATATATCACAATAATGGATGAAAGATATGACATTACAAGTGAATGGGGAAAAGGAGATGAAGGGAAGCAGAATATTCTCCCGCTAAGTATGTCACATTGGCATAAGAATTATTAAGAAGCAGATACAAGAAAAACCCTCCCCATGTTTGCTTAAAAGCAGGACATAAATTTGTAAAGGTGTCCCCTCTCCCCTCTCTCCAAAGCTTTTAATTTTCAGCCCCACATCCCCATCATCCAGAGTGAGGAGCAGAGATGGAAATGGAGTTAACAGTCAACCATGATTACAATAGGGAGCCTTGATAAAAATATCTAAAGTAAGGGATTTGGAGAGCTTCTATGTTTAGGAACACATTCATATACTAAGAGGGGGACATACACACACCCCAACTCCAGAAGGACAGAGGCTTCTTCACTTAGGACCTCCCAGACCTCACCCTATGTATCTCTTCATCTGGCTGTTCATTGTATCCTTTAATAAACTTGCAAATGTAGTTAAGTGTTTTCCTGAGTTCTGTGAGCCAGTTTAGCAAATAATAGAATCTAAGGGGGAGGAGGTCATGGGAACCTCTGATGTGTAGCCGAATCAGACAGATGCTGTGGGTAACCTGGGAATCTACTGCTTCTGTTTGGCATCTGAAGTGGTATCAACAGTCTCAAGGGACTGAGACCTTAATCTGTGGGAGCTGATGCTATCTCCAGGTATACAATGTCAGAATTGAGTTAAATTGTAGGACACCCAGCTGATATCACAGAGAATTTCTTGGTGTGAGAAAAATCCACACCCATTTGGTCACTGGAAGTGTCACAAGTGCTGTGACTGTGGTAGTAGTATGAGAGTAAAGGAGGAAGACTGAAGTTTTTTTACACACAACCAAAATGCCCTTCAGTGTAGGTAAATGGATAAATAAAGGTGGTATGTCTACACAGTGGAATATTATTCAGCACTGAAAAGAAATGAGCTATATATCAAGCCATGAAAAGACATGGAGGAAACTTAAATGCATATTACTAAGTGAAAGGAGACAATATGAAAAAGGCTACATACTATGTGGTGTCCACTACATGACATTTCAAAAAAGGCAAAACTGTGGAGACTGTATAAAGAGCAGTGGTTGCCAGGAGTTGGTGGGATGAATAAGCAGAGCACAGAGGAATTCTAAGGCAGTGAAAACACTGTATATGATACCGTAATGAAGGATACATGTCATTATACATTTCTCTAAACCTAGAGAATGTTCTGAAACACCAAGAGTGAACCCTAATGTAAACTGTGGACTTTCAGTAATTATGATGTATCAATGTATATTCATAGATTGTAACAAGTACACCACCCTGGTGGGAAATGTGGACAATGGAGGACACTGTGCATGTAGGGGTCAGGGGCATATGAGAAATCTCTGTACTATCCCCTCAGTTTTGCTGTGAACCTACAACTGCCCTAAAAAGTAAAGTCGTAATTAAAAAATTATATATATAGTTATACATATATATATATATAAAACTGTAGAATACTCCTAGTAGAAATGTTAAATAGTCCAAATCATTGGGTCAGCCTGGTAATACACAGGAAACTTGTATCTCATGACACAGAAATTTCACCTTTCATGAATACATGGAGAACTCTTGTATGAATTTATAAGGAGACATATACAAGAATGATATTTGCAGCATAATTCATAATGGCAAAAAACAGAAGAAAATAAAATGTACATCAACTGGAAAATAAATAAATTCTATGCATTAATCTAACAGTATGGGCTTTAAAATAAAGAAGCAAGGTGTATATGTGTGTGTGTATCAACATGAATCTTTTTTTAAAAATCAAGTTAAAAATGATTTATAGAACATGAAGAATTATATACCACACAAATAAATTTTATAAACCTTCAATGTAGTACATAATAAAAACAAATAATGTATTGATGTTATTAGATAAAATATAGAGAACAAAAAAAGATTTTTTTTTAGTATCATAATTCACTTTTAGATAAACATTTAAAGTTACCATTTATCAGTAAGGGAGATAAAAATCTCAGGAATTGAGACAAGTAAAATAAGAAAGAACACAGATTTAATGAAAAACAGAAACCTAGAAATAATCCTAGCTAATTCTTCCAAATTCTCTTTAAAAAGTTTGTTAGAATTGCTAAACAAGACACCGTATAGCACATTTGGTGTTTCTTTTTACTTCCTCTACCCACTATTCAGAAGAAAGACTAATTAATAGTGAAAGGACCAAAATTCATGAGCCAGAGGGAATGAGAGAGACTGAAAAACATCCCTAGATATTTTACAAACTGGATAATCAACTCACTGATCAGAATTTGACTTTAATAAGTATCAGTTCACACAATGAAATTAAACCAAATATGGAAAACTGCTCCAGGGTTGTTCTTTTGAATCAATTTGGCCTCTTTGAGTGGCAAATACCCTATTTTCCAATCTTTCCACTCTTCAATAATACAAACAGGTATTGAATCTGTTTTTATGATTTTAATTTGGGCACTTGTAGGGCACTGTAACTATTGTTTTCCACACAATGTAGGGGTTGTATGTGTGTTTGGCATCATCTCTTGAGAATCTTAGAAGTCTACTTATTCAAAGAAGTAGATCTCTCTCTCTCTCTTGACCTAAAAACAATGTAGCAAAACAAGTTATGTCACCTTTTCTTCTTTATTATCTTCTCCTATTTGGACTGAGACATTTTAACCATTAAACATCATAAGCAGGGTTTTCTATGCAAACTAATAAAGAATTCCACTAAAAAACTGCTGTCAAACTTCAAAGTATCTTTATACATATGTGTGCATTTCACAGGAGAGAATGAATTTATACTGAGATGGTTTGGGGACATTTATGAGGGAGCAGCTCACGTGGTTCTAGATTTATGCCTGAAGATTACAAAGCACTTCACAGTTTTAAAAATGCTGTCACATTTATGATGTCATACCGTTCTTAACATATTCTGTACACACAAATGCAGTCTTTCTCATTTTATAGATGAGGAAATTGAGGTCTCAAATGCTACATGAGTTGACAATATCATCTAGCTAGTGGGTAGCAGAGCCCATTTAAATTTAGGTCTTCTGATTCTAAATGCAGTGCTTCTGTTGTATGCTTGGTGCCTTGTGTTATTGTAGGAATCAACAATAGAAATCTTGGTACTACATATTCATTAAAAAAAATGTCTTTGGCGATCTCACCACTACATTCAAGAAGAACTGAAGTATTATCATACTCCAGAGTTTGAGAGGAAGTTAATGAGTTAAGGCATGTGGAAAGATCCAGCATGTAGTGGAAATGCAGTAAATATACAGCAGGGCTACACATTCCATTGCCTTACCTGTTTAGTGGACTCTTTCAAGATCGTTCCTCTAGATGATCCTGGTCCAGAGCTAGGCTTGCCCTGTGAACCCCACCTCCACACACAGGATCAAAGTCTTCCTGGATTATATAAGAGTCCTAGGCTGCTGGGTGTGAATTTGTTGATATTGGGATGAGGTGGGGGTGTAGAACTCCTGGATGGAGTCTCAAGGCACCCATTAGGCATCAGTTCAGATTGGGTGACTGTCAGAACAGACTAACTTCTGGGTCCACACTGCCCCAGCTTCTGCCTGTCCATCAAGAGCAGGGGTAGAGGGTCCTTGCCACTTATTCCCCCACTCTCTGCATGATTTCTAACTTTATTCTTTTCCTGACCATGGCATCTTTTGATCTAGTCTTCAGGAGCAGGGAAAAAGCTGTTCAAGAAAGTCTGTTTAGATACTGGGACTACTGATTTTTGAGCATTGTAACAATTAATAATAGCTAACAATTTGATGCTTACTGTTTGGCAGCTGCTATTCTAAACAGTTTATGCATATAATCTCATTTATACAACAACCCTATTTTGTATGAAAACTGAGGCACATAGAGGTTAAAGAACTTGCCTGAAATGATTCAATTACCAACTTCAAAGGTGGCATTCAAACTCAAAGAGCTTGGCTCTCAGAGTCTGCGTTCATAACCAGCTTGGCCATGCTCCTTTCCATAATACAGCTTAACAGGAGACCATGGCAAGTCCTTCAAGTCTAGCTGTTATGGGTGGTGGTGAGGAGGTGGTTCAAAGATGTTTTCAGGTTGAAAAGGAAGGAGGCTCTGAATGCAGAATGGGAGAAAGCACGTCAGTTAATAACTCAGCTTAGTATCTTCTCACAAATGGATATCAACATTAAACGGACTATATAGAGAATGATTTCTCAGATATGGTATGTTCATTAGTTTATCAAGTGGGTCAATATACATTTTTCTCATATTATAATTTTTTAAGGATCTGGTATTTGAACCACATGTATTTGAACAGCAAGGTCTATAACTCAATGTCAAAATCAAGTAAGAGATTTTAGAAAAGTAGTCACATCTTGATTCATCTTATTTGAGTACTATATTAGCTCTTGGGAATGCTCAACTTCAGAGCACAGCTTTTTTCCCTCTTTTATGTGATATCCTAACAGCCATGTAAAAATATTGATTTTTGTGTTTGGAGAATAAATGTTCAATTAACTCTGGCTCTCTGTTAAATAGTTTCCAGTTTTTCAAATGTTAACTTGCAATTTTGTATGTGACTGACTTGTTCTTTCTGAGCTAAATTTTGAAGTCTCAATTGAATTTTATATTATACTCTTGTGATAGACTATGAATTTAAAAGTGTCCTAGAGATAGTACATAAATCAATTTGGTAATAGTCTATTGCTTTTGGGATAATTGCATTACTGTTTTGGTGTCAAGAGTTGTTCTCATGAACAAGAGCCATCTTGTTAGTCATCTATATATTTCAGCATTAGTAAATGAATGACACAGGGTGGAATGTAAATTAGAAATGGATGAATTGGTTACACCAAATTAGTATTCCACTTTTCCTACTCTGGCATAGGAAATAGTATTTCATAATTCAGAGTTACTCTTCAAAACACTTCTTGTTATTTTCACTTACCACTTTTATTTCTTTAAATGATTATTGAATGTTGATTTTTCAAAGAGGTTAACTATAGTGTGCTCCTTGAAGTCTTATTTTTATGCCTTATTTGCCTTTTCCTTCTTGTTGTTTTAAGATTGTTTCTTTTTTTTTTTTATCCCATTTCATTTACTCATTCGTCTTTAGGCAAGAGCTACTCAGTGATCATACTTCAGACAATGAGGGTGAACAAGTTTTCCAAGGTACCCCAAATTAAAGGCAATTAAAAAATTTTAAGTAGTTTTCTTGGTTGTGAGTGGTTATCTCTAATTACATAATTATTTTTTAATCATCTCACGCTTCTTTTTATTGATTTCTATCAAGCCATTCTATAACTTATTAAACTAGATCATAACGTAGGTTTCAAAAACTTCCTGGAATGTTGATTTACTTATTGAATATTACTTAATTTTTCTTCCACTCTTATAATCATAGAGGATAAAGGAAATATCCCAAGCTTTATGTCATCAGTATAGTAAACCATGCACATCACTCAGGACTTTTAGCTGCAAGCAGCAGAATCTACCCTGGCAGATTTAAGCAGAAAAATAATTTACTGAAAGTTACTAGGTGGCTCAGAGAATCTTTGCAAGGTCTGGGGAGACAAAAATTCAAATCTAAATTTTAGAAGCAATGCCATAATGAAACTCATAAGAAGTGGCCTGATGGTAAAAAACCCACCTGTGTCCAGCTACCACTGAGAAGCAAAGACGAGGAATGTGACTTTTCAGAAGCTACTATTGCCATGACAGGGGTGTCACTTGTTTTGCAGCAGCTCTGCTTTACTGGATACTTTTGTTCCAATGCACCAGCAAAATGGAAGCTCTGTTCAGTGCCTGGCATCATATCTGAAGAGTCCAATTGTGTGGCTAAGGCCAAGTTTCTGAGTAGTAATTTGAGGGGACCAGAGAATTTAAGTTCTGCCATTTACATTGTGAAGTAGTCACTCAATGTAGAAATGTCCTCACATGTAGAAAGACTATTCAAAACTCATTGGCAGTCATGAAAATGATAACTTTATGCCAAAGATTCTATAAAGTAAAACATGTAATTAAAACTGCTACTTGTTATTCTATTTAAACAAATGAAATATGTGATGATAATGTTATCCAATATAAATTTGACAGCAGGTTGTCACTTTTCTAACATATTCTCATTGATCTATAAAGTATGACTTGATTATTAATAAAAAAAATAATGCTTATATTTTGGGATCAACCTCTATAAAATAAACACATTTACCATTTAGGGTAAAAGATGAATCTGATACTAACACTTCCTGAAGATGTGGGTTTACTAGAAAACTGAAATTTGTTGCTGAAATACAAATATCATGATCATATGGTGAATGACTACCAAAATGTTGATTAAAATAGTGATATAATATTAGTGCACATCTAAACTGTAGGCCATTTCTTTCAACACAGACTTTGTCCTTGGAAGTTTATTAATATTTAATGCACCTTAAACTTTATTCAATGTTCACATTGAGCTCACAGTTCATAAAAAGTAAATAGTAGAAAAGTAATGAGATGAACTCTGATGTCTACATATCATGTAAGAAATTGTAACATAAATGAGAACCACTACAGAAGGTTTCTTTATACTGAATGAAACAAATTCCTTTCCATCTGGGGACAGTGATGTCATATTGGGACATTTAATGTAGAGTTTAATGTAGAGTATTCCAGGACTGTAAGCATTTTCTTGAAAGAAACAATTGTGGCTACAACCCCAAAGGATGGACTGATGTCCTAATGTGTCTTTTTTTTTATATCTTTAATTGCAGCAACTCTGTGGGTGAAGGGAACAACACACAAAGTGATAAGGAGGAAAACTTGAAGTAGTTATGTTTCTAAAAGCATCATTTCATAAATTATAAGAAGACAAAGGAAAGTCAAGCAATTGAGTGAGGAAGCTGGGATTTATTCCCCAGAGAGCCCTTAAAAGATGGGGAGGAGAGGAAGCCGAGTGTTGACTATGGATAAAATATTTACAAAACAAACCCCACAGGCAATAATAATTGAATATTTTATATTTTGACTTATTCAACTTTTATGATATAATTTTTTTCTTCATTGAGTTTAATGAAGATTTCCCCAGGGTCACAAGCCTTGGAAACTTTGGCAAAAAAATAAAGCTATTCTGTTTATCAGGCAGGTTTTCACAGCCCTCTTTTAACTAAAGTACATATTTTGTTAAAATCTTTTTCAAAGGGCTGCTGTCCAGCATTTTTAAGTTGTGTGCTGCTTCATTTAAAGAAAAACATCCTTGATAGTTCAGCAAAGATGCTGCCCTCTGGGCTGAAATGTTTCTCTAAAGGTTTCTGTGCCATGCTGATTTTTTTTTCTGTTAAATATGAATAACATCTTCAAAACCTACACATGGGAAACATGTAATAATATTTTTGTAAATATTTTCTACTGCAAGGTGACTAAATATATGTGGTTAATACAGGAAATGTATTATGGAATTACAATTCAAATATATACTCCAAATATATATTCAAGTTATTCAAACTATCCCTTTCCTCATTTATTCTTTCATTCATCTACATATTAATAATTATTAATTATTACTAATTCATTCATCTACATATTCATTCATTCATTCAAATGCATATGGCCTTGTGCCATTTATGATGCTAGAAAGGAGAATCTGGAAAAAGACATAGAAAAAAAGAAGATGAAAGAGAAGAAGGAAAAGTAGAATATTTTATTTAAATATTTCCTACATCTTTCTCTTTAGGGCAAACTGTTTCTATACAATGTAATGGGGCAGGCTCTGTATATAGGTAACTGATTACTTAGCAGACCCAGACTGGATCTGGGGTGGACAAGGAGAAGTAGGAAAGGATGACTCTCCAGATCGTTCATTTCCCCCAGAATCTAAACATCTAGGCTTAGAAATTCAGTAACTAGATAAGGCTCCCTTGGCTACCACCAGAAAGAAATGTAGCTATGATGGGTAAAGAGAGAAACTTGTTATTTTTAAATAAAATAGATCATATTTTTACCATCTGTATAAGACACTATAATGGTATTTGGAAGAAATCACATGGATCAAAAGGAGATTATGGGAGGATCAGCATTTATGCATTCACTTAATTTTCCTCTTAGGAAGTGTCACTTCCATCAAGAATATTATTCCTGTCACCTTGATGCCTAAAATTGCTTTTAAAAAGTAAAGTGACCTCCACATTGTTTTAATTATATTGACGAGCTTCATTATCAGCAACTGGGGACATAAAATCTGGCTTATGAAAAGTAAGTCTTGGAGAGTTTAATATAAATAAGAGTTGGCTATGATGAGCAATCTGGACATGATTCTAGTAGTTATATATACTTTGTGTTTTTATATGCACTAAAACATCATTCCAGTTGATTTGCTGGTTTGATTTTTTTAACTGAGTTGACTGACTGTCTTCTCCATCACCCCCCTTTAATACTTTGGTGAGAAACTCAAAACCTTTACCTGGAGTCAAAAGTATTGAACACCCAAGAATAGAATCCAGTTTTCTGGGTAATTTAAATGTCTATTTGACACTATTATTTATTAAAAGATCTCCAATATCCTTTCTTTCTGTTTTTTTTAATAGTCACTGAACCAACAGTTACTACTGGGAGCTCTGGGTGAGGTACTTAAGGTTACTCACTCACTAAGGGGACCACAGCAATGATGGGATGAGATTGCTTAGTCTTGCCTTCATGGTTATCCATACACATTCACATATTTGACTATGTAATTCCAATCTGATCCAACTTCTGTTAGACACAGCTCAAAGTTTGTTTTTGGTGAATGCTGGTGTTTTTTTCTGATGTAATGAGACAGACAGAAGTAGTGTAGGCAAGAGTAGGTGGTAAACTTTGTCAGTTTACCCATAAAAAGTATCAATCCTGTATACATTATATATATATATATGTGTGTGTGTGTGTATAATATTTATACATACAGGTATATACTGACATGTATATATGTGTGTATGTGTGTGTATATGTGTATGTATATACATGTATGCCAAACATTTGTAAAACTGTTATCACTCTTTTACTACCAGGAACCATGGTAGGATATGTTAAATGCTTACAGTAAACTACTTATTTTAATCTCCTTTATCTGGGTAAAATGTTTTCAGACAGATCCCTACTCTCATCCTTTACCCCTCTCCCACCCACAAATGTCTTTTCATCAAAAAAAAGGGAGAAATAAATTAACTGTTAAAAGCATGCAAGTTAATCTCCAGACAAAGGCAATTCTCTGGAAAAAAAGTGAGATTTAACATACTGACATTGTCATAAGAATTATCATAAGAGGTTAATCTTTTATACACACACACACACACACACACACACACACACACACACACACACAATCACAAGCACACATAAATACCAGGAGCACTTGTATGTGAAATATACACATATCTCACACAAGCATTTCCATGTTCTCCTGACACTCCTGACACTACTGGCATATCCATAACTTCCTCACCGGGCTCTGAAAATAAAGCACTATAAATCAGACCACACAGACATGAGACTTGATTTCTTCTTTTCTTGGGAGACAGCCAGCCTCCCTCTCTGGAAGCTGTTCTAAGGTCTTGTACTACAGCTCTGTTGAAAAATTGCGCTGGCTCGCCAAATATCTTAATGACTTTTCTCTCAGCAGTTGGTAATGGTGAAATGTTATTCTAGTAACCATAATGTCTCTCATAAAACAATTGCATACAATATGTACTGTACTTCTATTTTAGTGAGCTCTTCTGTCAGAATCGCAATGCCAGTAACCATTTAGCATTTCATAGCGAAGTGCTTACCAGTCCTTCAAGTGTAATATTGCAGAAAGAGTGAAGAAATGCGTGATTAAAAACATTCACTGAGAGTGGACCATTTAATGCAACCCGACGCTGCAAAATAAACCAGCCTTCACACATGTAGGCGCTCATCATATAAATGACAGTTCTATGTGGTCATTTAATTTTACGATCTCAATTCTCGCATATATTGCTCACATAAATATAGTGTTCTCCTGCAGGGAGGTCTGCTGGGTGTCATAAAATCAGTGAGACCTCAATGGGTTCAAATGGACATCTTTTATAATTATTGCTATAAAATTTCTTGACAATGCATTTTGTTGTCCAATGGCTAAAGAAAACGATTTTCCAAAAGAATGGGTTTCAACAAAGAGAGTCACAGAGCCTGGGAATTTGTTCCTATATTCACCCATATTTAAATTACCTTAGTTACACTCACCTATTGGAGGCCTTACTGCTCTTCAGAATAATCTTAAAATGAGGCTTCCAATTAGGGGTGCACCAGGGTTAACCTGTTTTCTGGTTTAATGAGGCGATATGGAATATCTAGAGAGAAGGATTAACTTTCTATTAATGCATTTAAAATCTATTTACAGGGAATTCTTACATACACTTGGAAAGGTAAGGAAAGGGTAGGTAAAACACTTTCATAAACTCAGGATTAGAAATAGTTTGGAGAAAAGATGTCAGCTTTAGAATATGGCTCCAATAGTATTATACATTGCTTCAAAGACTATTACTTTTCTTGACTTCTTCAGGGTTGTATATTTGATATTACAAGAAATGAATGGGGTAGATTTCCTTTACAGTGTATTGGGACATTTTGATTACCTCTTGTTTTTTTAGTTCCTCTAGGGTAATAAGTTGTAATTATTACTGTTGCCTTGTGTGACAAGTGTTTTACGGCATGCTAATTGGATTTGGACATTTGTTTCCTATGATTGTTCTGTAACTACTGTAGTAAACTTATTGCTTAAATGTCTAGAAATTCAATGAAATGTTTTCTATTCATTGTGGAAAAAGAAATGAATCGCTTAATATGTTTTTTAACATCACAACACCAATAAGTAGTTACATTTGTTGAGCTACAAGGTAAGGAAGTGAGCTATAAGCCATGACTTCACCCTCATGGAGAAAGCAAAAGTGCCAAGTAGCACAGGTGGAGAAAAACATCCTGAGGACATTGAGGCTCTGTGTTTATTTGTCCATTGGTCAGTTTGATGACCACCTGTAGGAGTCATTTGTCCTTAACCTCTTCTACTGCAGAGCTGGTCTGGCGGCTGCACTAAAATATTGGGATGGAGGTTTAGCTCTCTCCCACTCTCACTTCTGAGGTTTGGCTTGGCTCCACCTTCACATGCATGGGCGGAGCTAAACCAAGCAAGTTGTATTCTCTCATCACAGAAAGGATATGTGACCTAGCTCAGTTATGGAAATCCTAGTCCAGTAGATTTCAGAACTCTTACAGGAACCACTGAGATAAAAAAGAAAGCTGACTTGGAAGCTCACATGGAGTTGTGACTGTATGAGCTCTGTTGCTGGCATCTTCCCATCCAGTGGGTTCTGAGACTGACATTTTCACCTGCAAGAAAACAGTGAAAAACCAGAGACAATGAGAGACCAGATCTTAGGACACCATTTGAACGCTTCAGATAAGTTTCACCAAAACTAAAACTACCCCAGAAGCTTTTAATTAAAGTAAATAGAGTTGAATTTCCTGAAACTTGCTGTTGAGTCCTAACTAATCCAGATGTTCCATACTTAATTTCTTATTAAAGCAATGACCATCACTCCTTTTTTTCCTAAGCTAGTTCACTTGTAACCAAAATAATACTAGTAAACTTTTCTTTGCCAGAGGCAGATTCCATGACTTTAAACTTTGCTTCTCCTGGTATCTAAGAATTAACTTATTCTTCCGCTCCATGAATATAATCATACTGATACAATAGATTTTTGAGTGTCTTCCATATGACATATACTATTGGTGCAGCCATGAAAAGCACATTGTCTCTTCTTGAGGTAGAAAGTCTAGTGATAGAGAAGATCATTAAAGAAGCAGTTAAAATAACAGCATGAGAGAAAAAGTACACAAAGCTTTAAAAAGTACTTAAAAAGAGACCAAACTGTCATGTGAGTGGTCCAAGTGGGCTCTTGGAAGAGGGAACATCAGACCTGAAACCTGAGAGATAAGCAGGATAAATCTAGCAAGATGAGGAAGGGGAGAGCTGGAAAATCTAAATTACAGACAAACCATCATAACTTAAGGAATTGCAAAGAATTATAAATGGCTTGAACTTAGAGAAAGGGGCATAACAAAGGTGGTGGTTAAGGAGAGGAAAGAGATGAAATTAAAGAGGTCTAGGTATGGGATAAACTAGTCCAGGAAAGGACTTGAGAATAAGGGGAATTTAGGCTTCATCTTAAAAACAATGAAAAGCCAGTAAGGTTTTAAGCAGGGGCTTGGTATGATCAACTTTTGGTTTGTCTAAAAAAAAAATCCAGGCGTAGATAGGAGAGATTTATTATTCAAAAGAATTATTGCAATAAAGAATATAGACTATTACAATAGGGGGAGGGGAATTATTGCAATAGGAAAAATGCTCCAACCATGACATCCTCAAGTGTCTCAAAGACCAGGGAGAAAAGAGCTTTTCTTTTACAGGGAGGAGTGAATGAGTCTAGAAAAAAATCAGGTAAGGCAAAGTAAAACGAATGGATGGAAATGACATGCTTGGACTGTGGGTCAGAAAATGTTTTACCCTGAGGTCAATCTATTCCTGGAAGAGGCTGTTAAGGGGGAGTTGTATGATGGCTTATGTTGAAGATGGGTCAAAATTCAGGGTACCGGGGGGAAGAAGGGAGGCTTAAGTAAAGTTTGGTCAAGTGGTAAGAGATATTTTAGGCAGAATTATCAGTGGATACAAAAAGTTCAGCTAATCATTTATGGAGCAAGGAATGGAAATTTAGAGAGTCTGTGTCTGTTTTTGTTGTAGGTAAACAAGAGATTATCTGTGAGTTTTATCTAGGTCATATGGGGAAAGGTGGTTCTTTGCAGTAAGTCATATTCAGGAACACAAAAGAGTGGGGAAACTTCTTAATCACTGCTGTTTTCTGGGATCATAGGACTCAGGTAATGTTTAACATGGTCAGGTTTTAGAGAGATCACATTGGCTATACCATGGAGGAGAATTTGAAGGACTGTAGCAGTAGGCAAAAGAGAAAAAGAAGAAAAAATAGTAATTCAAATGCAATTGCCCTGGATCAGGGTAGAGATGCTAGTTACATAGAAAAGGAAGTGGATTGCAAAGATTTTCAAAAAGTAGAAAAAATAGGTTTTAGTATTTGATTGGATCCAGAAGGTGAACAAACCATTTAACTCATAAATCACAAATGTATCAGGTAGTTAATCCCTTTAGCTGAAATTTCCCTCTTGAATTCTGCAATGGACTCTGATTTTTCAGTCTGCAAGAGGTCCTCTGAATCAGTTTTCCAAAGAAGTTTTAATCTATAGATGCAAAATTTGTCTTCTTTTTTATCTTCAAATATTTGTTCTTTCCTTCATTTTGTTGTTTTCATTTGTTCTTTTCTTCAGTACAGAAATTACATATACAGTAGGTCCTCTTTGTCTTCCATAGTTACTTTATCTCTAATGCTTTTCAATTTTATACCTTTTCCTTTTTATAGGTCTGTCTTTGTTTCATTTCATGTGTGAGTTTCATCATGTCCATCCCTTCTGATTTAGCATCAGAGTGATGGCAAGATCTGCATTTGAGTTAGGAGGTGAGGATTCATTCTTAAACTCTGAGCCTAAGACAAATACTACAAGTATTGTAGGCCAGTTTTATCATCTAGAGTAGCATAAACCTCTGAAAAGAAGATTCTTGTATGTACAGCTGTGGGTAAATTACAATATTTCCAGAATCTCTCGCCTGAACTTAGTGCATCTCCATATCAATAGGCATCTCCAAGGGGTGGAGAGAGGTAATCATCTCCATATCAGTAGGTAATTACAGGGGGAGGAGGTCATAACTGGATTTGAGAGGTTGGGTGGGGCCTCTTTGTGCAGCCGGGTCACGAGAGACATGGGTGAGCAGAAGTGGACGACTGCTTATAAGCAATAATTGGGTTTCTCACACTTTATTTCTCCCTTTGACTGATTTTGGTTTCAAAGCTTTTTTTGCCCTGGGATTTTCCCCATGGAGTTACAACAGCTTACTCATGAAATGCATGAATGAAGGTTGATTAATAGTGAGTTTTCTAACCAGACACTGATATGGCCAATTCTCACCAATATTTTTATGTCCTACCTGCCAGTCTAATACAGAAAAGCTCTTTATAACAAATCTTAGAATCATATTATGTCAGTGATTAATGCCAAAAGCTCTACCTCATCAACAATTATCCAAATAATTAATTTTCCTGATTTGACAAAAGAATAAGATGTAAACCAGATATTTAACTAAAGCATGCCTTTTTATTCCATAAGAGAACTCTCCTTCCATGAACATAACTATCATATCCCTTTGCTTAGATCATTTCAATAAAGATTACATTAATCTATTCTTATTCTTTTATCTCTTTTAACTGATCTAAATATTGGAAATTAGGTCTTGTGTAGTTAATTACAGAATTTTATATTCCTTTTGTATTTAAGAATAAAATTAATAAAAGTGATTTTGTTTTCATTTCTCTGAGGGGAAAAAAACACTTTTCTGGTACATAGTCTTCAGCTGATTTTTATGTGGGTTGATGGTCTCCAATGCTTCTGCAAGACTGGCTTAGGCTGGCTTCCCCCAGAAACAGACCCTGAGACAAGTATCTGAGTAAACGTGATTTGTTTTGCAAATGGTCCGAGCAAACATTGGTAGTAAAGTAAGGAAGTGAGTCAGTGAGGGGGAGAAAGCTAATAAAGGTGCATTAGTGAGTCCGTGGCTGCTATTGTCAAATACACTTCAGCTCTCATGGGGACCTCTGAGGTACAGTTAAATTCATCCCTGAGAGTTGTCTTTCTGGAGTACTAGAAGGCTGGGGTGTTCATCCTTCAGCTCTTGTCCATTACTTGTCCATCCTGGGTGGATTAATTCTCCAGCACTTCCAGCTTTCCCCATGCTGGGCTCACTCTGCTCCTCAGCCTGGCCCCGATCGTTGGCTCTTGCTTTAAGAAGCTGTATGAGAACAGTTAGTGCTGTGGGGGAATAGAGGTAGGACATTGACAGGGTCTGCTGTGTGCCACCCTGTGGACCTGCAGCTTCACTCATCCTGCACTCTACTTTCACACTTTAGTCACTGATTCCTTAAGTGATTGCAGCCAATTATTGTTTCAAAAAATAAGATGGTCTCAAAAATGATATGCATCAAAGACGAAAGTGGAGCTTTGATTCTGCCTGCAATCAATTGGCCCTTAGGTTGTAATTTATAAGCTATTTTTTAAATCTCACTCCTTTACAATCCACCAATCTTTAGTCCTCTCATTCTCAGCCAGTACACCTGTTGGCCTTGGTTACTTGCCCAGCAGGGAAGCCAGGGCTTCATTCCTTAGGGCTTGACTGCTTACTCTCCCATGTTAGGCCATAACCTCCAGAACTATTGATTTTCAGTATTGCAAGGTACTGGACACTACAAGTTATGTCAGTGAATCCTCTAAATTCTAAACCTATACCTTCCTGCCCCCTTTATATAGCACCAACACTTTTCCTCATGATACCCAGGGACAATTACCTCACAGTGCAACAGTATTTTCTTTGTCTATTGGTATACTAGTATGAAGAGCCTAAAATGACCAGGTGGAGGCATAGCTATATATTTAGTGGAACCCTTACTATATTTACAGGAAAAAAAAAATCCCCACTCTGGAAAGCAGGACTTCTTATTTAGCAGTACCTAAAATCTTAGGGACAGGAAAAATACTTTTTCTAAAATGGTGCCTTGGAATGATGGTACAAAGGGCCACTGCTACGTCCACCCTTTGGTTCTCAGTTCATTATATTCTAACCATTTGGAACACAGCAACATATAATACCATTAGGTGGAAATATATCTCACATTTTGGAAAATAGTGTCCCAATCTTTCAGATGCTTCAGCTGAGACTTTGAGGGACTTATCATGATGTGGGTATGATTGAATCAGTGGTTCCTGCGATTGTTTGTCCATTTCTTCCCCTCTGTTCCAGGGCCACCTCATTAGGGATCTCATGCAGTAGACTAGGTACTCCGAACCCTCAGATGTAACACTAAGCAGTGAGGGAAGGCAAGCCTGCAGCCAGAACACACATGTCCCAGTGAGGACAGAACACTGTTTCCTCTTGAGGGGAAAGAGTGCAGTGTAATCAATCTGTCACCAAGTGGCTGTTTGGTCTTTTCAGGAATGGCACAGCATTGATGGGCACTTAGTACTCCGCATTGATTAGTGTTGTTTGCAGATCAGGCATTCAACAAAAGCAGTAGCTGTATCAGCCTTGGCAGAGGATGCCCAGGATGTGGGGCTGATACACAGCCTCCTTTCACATCACCATGGCTCCCTCTGTTCTTGAGCCTGTTGAACAAGAAGTGGAGTGACCAAGGGCCGAGTCTGGCTCGTATCTACTAACCAACCCATTTTCTCCTCCGGTTTTTAAGTGCTTCCTTATCATACATACTCTCTGAGACATAAAGATCTCCACAGACTTTGTGCCCACTCCAACAGTATCTACCACATGCCTCTTTCCCAGACCCCTTGCTTTCCCATTTTCCCAACTTTGTCCATATATCTGACCAGTAAATCAAGTCCTTTGCTACTTCTCAGGAACATATATATATCCTTATGTTAGGTCACTTTGTCCCAAAAGAGTTAATTATCGAGTGTATTGATAGAGGATTTCCCCTCACCACTCACTGTACATTACAGGCATCCATTGCAGCACTGTAGTTGACAGATATCCATTTTTAGCTTTTATGAATATATTGAGCTTACTCATCTATGAACCAGGCCAGGGTTTGTCTTATTGTCTTGTCAGTTGGTCATAGGAAACACTTTCTACCATGAGGCCATAGGGGTGAGCTAAAGGCAGGGAACCAGAGCTACAGAGGAAAGTGACGGGACGTATGAGTCACCTGATAATGGAACGTATGCTTAACAGACCTTGCTGGGGTCTGACCCCACACGAACCATTCCCATTTCACATTAGACTGGGACTCTAATATGAGTCCTTTGATTGCCTGACCTTTTGATTTATTGAGTCTGAAAATAAGCAGCTCATAATGGGCAGCTCCATTGGTATAACCACTGGATCTTGATGATCAGGCTCTCCTTAGTCATTGTCATGGATTCCTATAGGTCAAGATCTAGTAATCACCCTTTCAGCCTTACTGCGTAGTAGGAGATAACATCTACCCTCTATCTGCACTCTATCAGGCTGTTATTCTGAAATTCTGCTATCCCCATTGATGCTAGAGAACTCAATCACACAGCAGCATTTCCTACCATTAATCCCCTCCTAAGAGAGCAATCTCAGATTGGGGTTCTCATTATGTCCCTCACTAAAGGGTTTCTCACTGCTTCAGTGAAAAGAGTAACTTCTGAGAGTTCTCCTGGAACCAAATGAGCTGAAAGGTTCTCTGGTCTTACATAATAAGTCTTTTCAAACATGCCCAACTCTGATCTTTTTGACCCTTTCCTCTATACTAAATCAAGGCATAACTGGCACCCTGCCTCATGTACAGTAAATTGTCATCTTTTCAAACTTCAAGGGGATGTCCTAGCAGTGGATCAGGACCGACTGCAGGTGTCTTTGCTAGGAGAGTAAATGCTGAGTGAAAAATGAGTGCCTCTTTAACAACAAACTCAAATCAATCAATATCCAACAGCCTTATAGTCTTGCCTTCCAGGTAGAGTCCTCAATATTTAGTCCTAGGTTGTTTTTCATGATAGCTTCCTACATAAATTAACAAATTATTGCAGCTCTTTCGGTGAATAATACATCTCTTCCTCTAACAAGTATAGTTCTTTCCCACTTAGGCCAGGCTGTGACTTGACCTCATTAACTCTGCCATTGTCATTCTGAAAATGTAGTATTCCCACAGACTCCATGTCCTCTAGTGGAATCTGGAAAACACGGTCAATACAGGTGTTATGGGAGCAGGGACAAGAGCCATGAACACTCCCCGTGCTCACCCAGGACCTCTTCCTACGATGTCTCTCTGTTCCCAGAGTGCTGCCCAGCTGTCTACAGCATGACAGGCCTCTGGATGGGATGTGCTAAGGCAACTTACCTTCTTCCTTCCCTCCTGATATTCTCCCTATCCTCCTCTCGCCCCTCTTAAGAAGGATTCATAACTGGGATCCAGTTTGCAAGCTGGAGAATATGTAGGCCTATATAGGGAGAGGGACCAAGGTTAGGTGGCCTGGCCCTCAACTCCAAGTGATTGACAGAGACTCAGCCTTCACTTCTCCCATTACGGGAGCCAGTCCTGTCGGATGACCCTGAAGTGACCCCAAGACTTGGTTTCCCATACTAGGGGAAAAAGATAGAGGGAAGGGTGCATGGACAAAGCCTCTGCTGCATTCCTACATTTATGACAAAGTCGTATGTCTGTATCTTGCTCAGGGGGTCTCACCGTCACAGGATCTGTCTTGTTGGGGACCAATTTAATATAATACAATTATATTTATGTTACTAGAAACAATGCTCTATTATGAAGTAAAATACTTCTTCTTTTTGCAATTTGTAAGTTTACATTGTTACTCATATCACTATGATGTGAACAGGTCAGGAATGATGGATCTTCAGGGTGGTGGAGTAATGAACTTAATACCCTTAATACTGCACAAATCACATGGTTTATTTTGCACTTTCCTTTCACACAACACTCAAAGAGGGAATCAACACATATCTGAAGATCACACATATCGCTGATCAATACATCTCATACCTGTCACTGTGGATGGTTCAGTCTGGGCTGTCCCAATCAGCCTCTCAGCTTTCCCAAGGTTGAGCTGCACCTTGGGAAGATGCTGCATTGGAGACAGTCGCAGTGGAGTGATGAATCGCGATGGAGCAGTGTGCAGGCAGATGGGCAGAAGCAAGCCTCGGAGCACACGTCTGTTGTCTGGTGTCAGGAACCTCTAGAATGAGATAGCCACAGGCGCCCTATGTCCAGCCCCTTACATAGTCCAGTTCATCCATCTGGGGGTCAGAGATAAGAGGAGTCAGTCCACATCTGGTTCAGGTGTCTACCAGCATGGCATTTAAAATGGGATATGTCTAAGGACATACGGTGGAATTTGGTTCAGGCATTCACCATCACGCCTTTTAGGGTGGGGTATGTTTATAGAGGCAGTTGGCATGAAAACAGGCAAGGCTGACATAAATCACTCCATACTGGAGGCCTGACATAAGCAATTTCATATTGGATGCTCACATCACACTATAATCCTATTGATAGAGCAGGCAGATAGCCAGACATGAACAGGGAGGGGGAGGGGGACTTCTGCTGGTGTTTACAGTGATTATATTTGGCTAGATGCTTGCTTAGATTCTACACATTACCTGTAAGCTATTTTCTGGGGTTTGAGGAGTAAAAATATATATAACAGACTGGCTGAAACAGGCTGGTTCCAACATGGAGGAGGGGATGACCTAATCTTCACTGCACAATACATTATATACTCATTAACCATAAAAATCACACATCCCTGTGCTATGACAGGGGAGAACCAAACATAGCCCAAACTCCCTCCACCTGGTGACGGTGGAGCAAGCCCAAACTCTAAGAAAACCATGTCAGGTTCCTTTGAAACATAACCCCATTTAGTGAATATCATTTTCCTTTACATAAAAAAAGGCTCCATATTGTTTCTTTAGCACCCAGCTCTCAGGCATGTACTTTTACCTTTCTCTGAAAGCTTATTCGCCAAATCAGCTCCTAATGCTCTACCACTTTTTGATCTGTTCTTGAATTCTTTCTCACCATGAGCCCAAGGACCCATCTCTGGTAACACGATTACATAAGTAAAGAGTGTTTTTAAAGGAAAACTTTGTATTCTAGTTCACTGAATGACACATTGTTCCTGCTTTTGAAACAAGGAGGCCGACACTTTCATTTTGCTTTGGTCTTTGTGAATTATGAGTGAGAACTTCCTGATGAAAGTTAAAAAGCCAGAGAGGGAGGGAGAAACAGAGAGGGAAGGAAGAGAAGTAAAAGAGGGAGGGAGGGAGGGAGAGAAACCTCAATATTAATGCCTAACATTATTATACAAAGAAGATGTTTTGTGACACATGTGAAACAAGTTAATCCCAATGTCAGAGTTAATTATTGCTAATAACTGTGGTTGTTACTTTGTGGCCTTTGAGATAAATTCTGTTAAATATCAAAGGTGCTCTGTGTGTTTGCCCATTTGTATTCAAGTGAGGTTTGATTTTGATGCCTTTTATCTGACACTTTCATTAATTGTTTAACTTTCCAGAGGTTGAAGCCATATGTATTTGCCTTGGAAGCAATTGAAATAAAACGTTCACTAACCATAGAAAATATCCATCATGTTCAGCATTATATTTGAGGGCTACTAAGAAGAACTTTATTTATGCAAGAATATAGCTGGACAAAAAGTGAAAGTCAATTGCTTTGTCTTTCCTTTTTAAAATGGAAACAAGCCAAGTGTAATCAATTATACTTGGGCATTTTGTAAAAGTAATTCTTTCTGTTGGTATTAATAATAGGTATGCCACAAGAGAAGAACAGAGATGCTGGAAGCAGGTGAACAACCTGACATGGGTTGGGAGGATGGCACGGATGTTGTGAGTTGCAGAGTTGCTAAATGGGCAGAGTGGGTGTTAATTTTGGGAACAGTAGTCAAAGCTGGGGAGGAAAGGTGATAGAGAATATGGCTAATCACCGACTCCTGTCAGAAATTTGGAACCTGTTAGTTTCAGCTCTCTGGTGAACAGGATAGAGTTCACTTTTTATCCTTGTGGCTTAAGATTATATAAACCAGAATTTATGAAGCAAAGTTAGTTCTTTATTAGGCAGAAAGACAAAAATGAGCTGGATGAAGAGGAGAGAGGGCCCCCAAAAAAGACTCAAGGAGTTGATAAGATGAAACCATAGGGTCCAAGAGTGACTCAGGAAATGTCCAGGGTCTCCCTACATAAGAAACATCAGAAGCACAGGCACAGCACAGCCCCTGTCCCCATTTCACCAATCAGAACAAGCCTAGAGATCTGACAACTGTCAATCAAGGACCTCTCCGCAGTGCCAAAACCACATAAAAGAAGCCTCAGATTGAACATCCAGGCCTGCCTGTCTTTCTTACCTTAGGCAGGCCTTCTCGGTTACTCTATGCAGAGTGTATTAAAACTTACTTTGCTTTCTTAACTTTGGTCTCTTGTTTCAGTATATCTGACTTCCCTGCAACACTGAGCTGAGTCCCTTCCTTCCTAACACTTTTATTCTTTTTCTCTTCCCATCATTCTCTCTCTCTGAGTTTTTTTCATATTTTCTATTAAGTGGGGCTCTCCTGCGTTGGTCTTCAATATATTTGACTTTCCTTGTTTCTTCTGCCTAAATAACTTAGGTATTTTTTTTCTGAAACTCTTATAGTGGAACTTGATTAGTTTTCACTACTGTTGGAGGAAAACTTCATCCATTAAAGGATCAAATTGTTGTGATCCTGTGAGTTAGCTAACAGACAGATTAACAAATGAAAAACATAATGTATTCATATGCATATAAACACTCAAAAGAAGTGCCTCCCTGAATAGCTACAGATAGAGGTGTATATGCCAACCTAATAGGGGTGACAAAGGGAGAAAAGGCTTCTATGGGAGGAACAAATGGGCTTAACAGGAGGAAAGACAAATGAGTTTTTAGGGAAACAAATGGAAGGTAGTAGTAATGTTTGCTTATGCAATTTCTCATCCCAATGCCAGTGGTCCCTCTCTTTCTTGATTGTGAAACTGCCCCAGAAAGGGGATATACTGCAGCCTTACTCTCTAAGCGTTCTCTCTTTACTCATATCAGGGAAGCTCCAAAAAGCCTGCTTATTTGCATCTGTTGAATCTCAAATGTCTTCAGTTTAAAATAATCTTCATACCAACTTTGAGGGTCTGAGCAGGTGCCCACACTACCATAGAAAATCAATGAGCTTAAGGCAGAAGGAGATTGGAGTATGTCCTGACCACTGCTGCTTTTGACATAAGTAAGTGGCTATCAGGAGTTGTAGGGAAAATGGAAGTTCCATGGCCAGGATCCTCACCTGATCCTAATTTACTCACCCACTGTGTATGTGCAATGATGTAATACTTAGCCTACTGTGCAGGCATATGCTTGCATACCTCTTGGCAATAAACCATTACTGCTGTGTTGCTATAAAAAGAATTCCACCCAGTGCTAAGAACAGAGGAGAGCACAGGTTAGAGCAGAGACCAAGCCTGGAGTGGAGGCAGCACCTAAAGCAGAGGCTGGAGCAGAAGCAGAGACAGAGATGGACTTGCTACTTGCAGACTGTCCCAGAGCAGATGGGATTTTAGCCCTTGACTTACCACAGCGATAATAAAGCTTGGTATAAGCCACTTTTTACCCCCAACATTCCATTGTCATTTTTCATTTTTGTCGAATCCAGACTGAACTTGCCTGGAGCTGAAACCCCCTACAGCCTGGAGCTACAGGAGTCCTCAGATGTTGAAAGGTAATTGATTATGACACCTAAAATATGCCACTTTGCCATATTGATTATTTTGATCTGTAGTCACTCAAAAGATAGCAAATAAAAGGAGAGGCTTTCTCTGAACTCCCCTTATCTGCCTAAAGATCCTCCAAAAGGAGCTCAGTTGTCATAGATTCCCCTCCCAGGAGTTTTCATCAACCAGGGGGATTTGACCCTTATCACAGGAAAGGAGACCCAGACAAATTTTGTCACAAATTATCATACTTTCCATCTATTCTTCTAAAGTCCCATTCATCTTTCCTAAAAGTCATTTCCTCTCCCCTAAGAGGCTTACATCCCTCCTTCCCTCCTCTCCATTAAGATGATATTTAGGCCTGCATTCTAAGCCACCTCAGAGTTGTTCATTTTCCTCTGGTATCTCCCATGTGTATGTGAGGCATACGTGTTAATAAACTTGTTTGTTTTTCTCTTGTTAATCTGTCTTTTATTACAGGGGTTTCAGCTAAGAACTCAGAAGGATAGGGGAAAAAAATTATTATTCAGCCCTCCCCCACACTGTGTTTGGGCTGTAGAGAGAGAATTGAATTTTAATGGACAAATGTATTAGAAAATAGAACCAACCAATCAACCAAATATACAAACATAAAAATACAGGGCTTCCTTGATTTATAATGAGGTTACGTCCTGATAAAACTAAGTTGAAAATATTGTAGATTGAAGATGTATTTAACATACCTAAGCTGTGAAGCATCATAGCTTAGCCTAGCCTACATTAAACATGCTCAGAACATTTATATTAGCCTATAGTTGGGCAAAATCATTGAATACAAAGCCTATTTTGTAATGAAGTGTTGATTATCTCATGTATGAGATTAACATATAGTAAATTTGTATAGTAAGTCAATTTATTGACTGCTACACTGAAAGTGAAAAACAGAATGGTTGGGTGGGTATGAATGGTTGTTAACTATTGTGATCACATGGCTGAATGGGAGCTGTGGCTCACTGCTACTGCCCAGCATCACCAGAGAATATCAAACCTCATATCACTAGCCCAAGAAAAGATCAAAATTCAAAATTTAGAAGTACAGTTTTCTATTGAATGCATATTGCTTTTGTACCATTATAAACTTGAAAAATTGTAAGTTGAACCTCATAAATTGGGGGTCATTTGTAATTGAATGATGAGTGATCATGTATGGGACAATCTTAGGGGAAAGGGAAGTCCTAGATAGCCTTTATTTGGGTCATTTCTCAGCTTCTCTCTTACATATCTACGGGAGAGTACTATCTTGATAAGCAGATAAATCTGTATTCATAGATCAAAGAAATAAAATTAAGACCTACTGAATAATTTGTGTCATTATACCTTCTATTTTTTCCAGTGTTAAAACAGATGGCTTTTTTGAGGAGGCTAATGACTTATAGATAAATGTTACAAACCAACTTTTTAAGTATTAATTTTCCCAACTGTGTAATATATATACTAATTTATGCAAGGTGAGAATTCAAGAACCTGGGCTATACTGATTTTCATACATTTCAAAGGTGGGTGATGTTATGAGTTGACTTATGTCCCCCCAAAAGACATGGTGAAGCCCATGATCAGTACCTGTGAATGTGACTTTATTTGAAACCAGGATCATTGCAGACCTAATGCAGTTAAAATGAGGTCATACTGGATCAGGGTGGGCTCTGATCCAATATGAGTGGTGTCCTTGTAAGAAGAGAAGAGACACAGAAGAGCTAGGCCTTGCTGTCAGGAAATCCTGTATAGGAAGGTCTCCTTGCATGCTAGGATCCTCAGTTCAGGAAAGGGTTTTTTATTCTAATTGAGAAAGAATCCACAAGGGGGTTGGGCAGGTACAAGCAAAGAGTAGTTTAATAAAGCAAAAGTACATACTCAAGGAGGGAGTGTGGGCATGCTCCAGAGGTGAGCAGGTGGTAAGTTTTGGATTGGGGGGTCTTATAGCTGGAGTCTAAGTAGAAGGTGGAATATTTGTAAGCATGGGGTTTTCTAATAATGATGAAGAATTTCAGGGAAAAATGGGCCATGCCTTCTTTTTGTTGTGATATGGTCAGCCTTGGAATTGTCAGGGTGCCAATGGATGTGATTTTTAGTATGCTAATGAGAGGATAATGAGCTTTGGGGTAACTGTAGGTTATTGTTGTTCCCCATCCTGATCCTGTATGGTTTGAACCAGTTAGAAATCATATTCTGTTTGGCCATCAGTTATTTTCCTAGAATCTAGCTGGTTTGTTTTCCCTTAACCTGTTCTATTAGCTGGCCACCTGCCCTGGTCTCAAGCTTTTCTTGACTTGCCCAGGGCCTGGCTCTTTTCCTGAACTGCACTACCTATGTTATTGTGAAGACAGAGGCAGAGACTGGGGTTTTGCAGTCAGATGCTAAGGAATGCCTGAGACCACCAGAAGCAGGAAAGACAAGGTAGGGTCCTCTCCCAGAGGTTTCTGAGGGATCACAACCTTGATTTCAGACTTCTAGCTCCAGAACTGTGAGAATAAATTTGTGTTGTTTTAAGCCAGTTTCTCAACTTCTCTTTCCAAAACTGAGTTCCCCACACCTGAATGCACTGTTGATTATTTTATAGACCTGAGTGAGAGATATTTTAATTTAGATATGAGTTCCTGGTTGTTCTTTCTTAGTGTGTATAAAAAAGCCAATTACACTCTGTGTTCTAAATATTTCACAAAAAGATCTCTGAATAAAATATAATTCAAGAAAGGCTTGAAGAGAAGTGATACACAATTCAAATGTGTTTAGTTCAATTACTCTTTAAAACTAGTCGTACAACTTAGACGTATTTTTATTTATTTATTTATTTATTTATTTTTTGAGAGGGCATCTCTCATATTTATTGATCAGGTTGTTAACAACAATAAAATTCTGTATTGGGGACTCAATGCACAATCATTAATCAACCCCAAGCCTAATTCTCAACAGTCTCCAATCTTCTGAAGCATAACAAACAAGTTCTTACATGGTGAACAAGTTCTTACATAGTGAATAAGTTCTTACATGGTGAACAGTGCAAGGGCAGTCATATCACAGAAACTTTTGGTTTTGATCATGCATCATGAACTATAAACAATCAAGTCAAATATGATTATTCATTTGATTTTATACTTGATTTATATATGAATACCACATTTCTCCCTTATTATTATTATTATTATTATTTTTAAATAAAATGCTGAAGTGGTAGATAGATGCAAGATAAAGGTAGAAAACATAATTTAGTGCTGTAAGAGGACATATGTAGATGATCAGGTGTGTGCCTATAGACTAAGTATTAATCCAAGCTAGACAAGGGCAACAAAACATCAATGGATGCAGAAGATTTCTCTCAAAACAGGGGGGGTGAGGTTCTAAGCCTCACTTTTGTTGATCCCCAATTTCTCACCTGATGGCCCCCTGCAACTGTGCCTGTCTTAGGTTGTTCCTCCCTTGAGGAATCTTACCCGTGTCTGGCTAACCAGTCATCTTCTGGGCCATACAGGGAAATGTAAAGTTGGTAAGTGAGAGAGAAGCAATATTCTTTGAAAAGGGTAGCTTTTTACTTCTTTGCAGATTTATGCCCTGTGGCTTCTATGCCCAGCATTTGTCTTGAGGTATCTTTACCACTTGGAAGAATTATGATACTTGGTAATTTTCAATATGAGGCACGAATTCTACTAAAGGGTTGTAATTAGGAAGGAAGAAGAAAAGCTATAGAAGTAGCAGATGGAAGAAAACATGGGAAGATTGATTATTTCTTTGACATATCTTCTTGTAGAGTAACATAAGCATGTATAGGTTTTAAACTGCTAATTAAATTGCATACACACATTAACATAATAGGAATATGGCTACATAACAAAAGCAGACCTACAATTACCAGCCATATCCAGTGAAACCAAGAAAACCAGTTAGGTACCCTAGGCATTTGTGAAAACTTATCAATGATATGATGGATATTGACAACTTAGACTTATTTGCATCTTGTTTTTAGAAAAATAAGTATTGGAAATATTTTAGAGTTAAGGTAATATTAGAGGTAAATGAATTTTATTTGAAAACATTATACAATACCTGCTCCATAGTAGGTACTCAAGGAAGAGAGGCTTCCATTTTGTTAAAATAAAGGAATTTTTGAAGAAAAAATTAGATAAAATGGAAATTTTGGCTATTTGTACATAAATGCAATGTATAATCTAAAAGCATCCCATCATGTGCTTAAAAGGCAAGGTCTTTTTGTTGATGAACACAAAATACAAATGTACAGTAGTGAATTTTAAAATAGAGTCTCTGCTGGGATAAGCAAGCTATTTTGGCATAGCTCAGGCATCTATTTCATATTCCTATCCAGTTTTTAGCAAGAGAATAAAAGTGTTATGGTGATAAAAAAAAATTTTTAAGTATAGGAAACAAATTGAATGACACCATAGATATGGAATAAGCCGAAATTTAGACTTTTGGAAACTTTAGACAAATGACATGGTTCCTTAAATGAATAAATTCCACCCCCCCACACACACACATACATAGAGAAAAGACAGAGAGAGGTAGAGCTGTAAATTAAAAGAATCTCGAGAGACATATCAACCAATACCAAACTGTGTGTATTATTTGGATCCTGACTTGAACACGAAGTCTGTAAAGTATTTATGCATAATATATTTAAAATTAAGAAATTAATATTAATTTTTTAGGCCATATATTATTGTACTTATGTTTATAGAAAAAAAATTTGTTACCTTTTAAAAACATATGATGAAATTATTACAAATGAGATTATACAATTATCTGTTATTTACTTCCAAATACCAGTGGGATCAGGGAACAAATGAATTGTTATATAACTGAAACAAATTTGGTAGTAAGTTTCTAATCACTGAAGCCAGGTTATGAGAATATGGTTATTTAACATTTTTTCTACTTTTATATATATTTTTAAAATTTTCCATAGTCAATGTCCAGAATAACATTAGCAGACCTATTTCTTGGCTTCAAGAGCTTTGAAATCTTTTTACAACATGTGTGAGTATATAAAACTAACCACAGAGATTAATCACAGCGATTAACTATCAGTTGAGCAATGCAACACTTTAAGGTTTATACAATTTGAAATTATAATCACAGGTCAATCATTAGGAAAAGAGAGATTTCTTACCTAGTATAGAACAATGGATAAGATTAAAATAAGCAAAAGGGCGAAAGAAGAGATAATCAATCAACATCTCAAGCTATACTTCAATTTTAGTGTCCTGTTTAGGGGAAAATCCTGTTTTCCTTTACTCTCACACTGAATACTACTGACACAAAATGTGTGTTTTTTTTTCTCATACTGGCCAAGTGTCCACAGCAGCGGGGTGTCCTGCATGCAGTTCTGGCCCTGTATACATGGAGTTAAGGTCACATCCCACAGGCTTAGTCCCCCAAGAGTGCCCCACTCAGACACGAATATCAAATTCTAGGTTGTCACGTGTACTTCTGACTGGCTATAAATTGGGGACCCCCAGATCCCCTCCTTTAGTTCAATAGTTTGCTAGAATGGTTTCACAGAATGCGGGAAAACACACTTAGAAGTTTATTACAAAGAATCTAATAAAGGTTATAGATGAACAGTCACATGAAGAGATACATAGGGTGAGGTCCAGAGTGCAGGAGCTTCTATCCCTGTAGAGTTGGAGTGCGCCACCTCCCAGCACATGGGTGTGTTCACCAACCTAGAAGCTCTCCAACTGTGTACTTTAGGGGTTTTGTGAAGGCTTTTTCACACAAACATGTCACATAGACACACAGATTATAAAGATTATTAACTCATTTTCTAGCCCTTCCCCTCTCTCTGTAGGACAGGAGGTAGGACTAAAAGTTCCAAGCTTCTAATCATGGTTTGACCATCTAGTGACCAGTCCCTCTCCAGAAGTCCACCAAGAGCTGTCCCATTAGAACAAAAAGACACTCCTACCACTCAGGAAATTATAAGGGTTTTAGGAACTCTGTATCAGGATTGGGAGTCAAAGACCAAAAATTAGCAGCACTGAAGGCAGAGACCAATATATTTCTTATTATTTCACATTCCCCAGTCTTATTCCTTCTCCATCTCATTTAATTGTATTACTTTTCACTCCATTGCTTATGCCAAAACCTAGGGGACATGCTTACTTTTTCCTCTAAAGCTCTACATTCAATCTATCATTAAATCCTGTTGACTCCACCAACAAAGCACTTCGGGAATCTGATCATCTTTCATTATCTTATTCCTAACACCCTGGTCAAAGTGACTACCATTTCTTCCCTGGGGTACCATAACAGTCTTCTAACAGGTTTCCTTGTGTCTTCTCTTGGTACACCCTCCACCCCCACTCAAGGTAAAATGCTCACAGCCATGGTGAGCATTTTAAAAACAAATCCAATTACATACACACCCCCAGTTAAAGCCCTGCAGCAACTTCGGATCATAGCCCTTCCCGATAAGCCCTTACATACCTCAGACCCCATCACATGACTCTGTCACTTGCTTTTCTCACGCTTTAGTCATAGGTCAAGATTTTCCTTGCTACGGGTCTTTGCATCTGTTGTCTCTAACTGGAACCACTTCACCTTAGCAATTTACAAGGTTTCTTTAAGAAAAAACATAATTATTCAAGTCCCTGCACTTTCCTGATCACCCTCTCACCCATCCTATAACCCTCCTATTTAAAAAATTTCCTTATAACAGTAAAATTAGTAATAACCTATTTGTTTTAACCTGGCTATTGACTCTACCACAATAAGGTAATTTCTAAAAGGTAAAGACTTTGTCTTTTTAACCACAATGTTCTCACCTTCTATATCAATGTCTGGATATAATTTTCAATATTGATTGAATAAGTGAATGATTAATGAAACTAAAATATGTAAGATATATTGGGTGGGTTCATGAACAGTGATTAGGGACAATTGGTTTGGAGTTTAATGTAGGAAATTAATCAGTAAGTTTGTAAAGTTAATTTAAAAAACTAGATTTTTTAAGACTAAGAAACTAAATGGTATTTACATGTTTTTGTCTTATAAGCTATACAGGACTCACTGTTGTTCATGGACAAATGGATTAAAATCCTAATTACATGGCAGTCTAAGAAGCAGTAGAAAAGTGTAGAGTGAATACCTTGACCCATTGGAAGACTGATGAAATAAGGACTTATTTTTTTATTTCAGTGACTTTTCACTAATCAGTACAAAAGACTGTTTAAAAACTAACAGTGAATTGTAATAACAGCTATCATTTTTACTTAGTAATAGGGACTGGTTATTCTACCAGGACCTTTATAGCATTTGATGAATTTAAATCTCACAACTACACAGTGAGGTATGTATTATTCTCCCCATTAATCTACAAAGAAACTAAGGTTCAGAGAACTTAAGTACTAGGCCCAATGTCCTAATATTGTAAATGACAGCTAGAATTCAAACTGTATCTCTAAGAAAGCTTATTGATTGAAGTTTAACATAAAGAAAAATTTACAAATATGAATGTATGACTCAATGACTTCTCACAAAGTTGACATATCTTTTCATTCTTAATATTACTTGGACTGAAAAAGCCCCTTCTGTCTAACTTTTACCATGATCCAAACCCTTCAGTGATGCATAGTGGTTGAGGCTGCCTCTATCCTTACTTATGTAAAAGAAAATTGCACTGGACCAGTTAATAGGCAAGAAAGGCATTATTCAAGACTACAGTAATAGGGGAGAGAAATTCAACTCAGCTACATCGAAACAAAGGGGAGGGGAGTCTTTAAACTCCAAGATGAGCTGATGAAAAGCCCTGGAGAGTGCTGGGGAGGCCGGCTGGTGTGAAGGGACCTCTGTGTTTGCTAGGGGGCGCTTCTTGACGTTAGGCCTCTCCCCTACCCTGAGGTGGGTGATGGGGAGAGAGTCTTTCTTGATTACTCTTCAAAGGGATGGTTCATGGGCTCTTTTAAGAGATATTCCTGGATTGTTAAAGATTTGTACCTCAGAATGAGAGAAAGAATTTAGAATTACAAGGTTTCTAAAGTAAATGTTTCAAGAAAAAGGGAGTCAAGGGCCTATAATTAGAAAGAAACCCGTATATAGTTTAATCAAGCTGAGAACGTTGAGGCTGTCTTGGTTCACCTACCATTACTGGCATCATTGTGTAAGTAGATTCATTTCCATTCTGAAGATGATTAAATTTAGGGGATAGCTTTGCAAAATACCAGAAAGGAAACATTATATCATTACTTGGCCATTTGAAAATGCAGTCACTTTGGTTCTTTTGAGGGCTGGAATCTAGACTACTATAATTAATATGGGTGATAGGGGATTTGCAGGGCATGGTCTTTGCGATGAGGTTAAGGGAACATTATTTGGCCACTTCTGTTTAGAGAATAGACTCTACAAATGATCATGATTGAGCATAGGTGCTTGGGAGGTGATAACATCCAAATGGAAAAAGGAATTTAAGTTGTTAAGGGTGGTATAATGAGGTATAACAACCTGAAATGAGGCCATTAGCTTAGGCATTGGGAAAATATTTCTAAATGTGAGGTTGAATAGATTTCGGAATAATTTGCTGAGAAAAGGCCACTAAGGTCCCATCACTAGGAATACTCAAGAGTAGATTAGATAAAATACAGATTGCTGTTTATATCCCACAGTGACAAGGTCAAACCCACAGTAATACAGAAGAGCAAACTCTATGACCCTGGAGATGTTTTTCTCCCTCTATGATAAGATTCACTTGATTTTACAAAACAACAAAAACAAAAGCATCCTAATTTGTAATATTAAGTCACTATTGAGGATTCCCACAGTAACAAAAAATATATTCCTCTTTACTCCATTTTCCTTTAAGCTAGCTTTTAGAGGGTGGATGTTTGCATCAGTGAAGAGAATGAAAATGGTGCCCGTTTTACATTATAAGGAATTAATTTGCAGCCAATGTTTATATTAACAAATTGTTATTTGGTTAGCAAATAGCATGAGCTGTACTTTGTCTTCTTAATGGCTCTATTTAACAACTAAGTTTAGCTGTTTTTGCTTAATTTTCATGCTAATTTTAAGCTATTTCCATTCTTTTAAGTTTAACAGTATTTTAAATTTAACAGTGTATTGGTGTTTCCATTTAATTTTTATCTGGGTTAGTTTATTTTATTCAAAATGACTTGGTTGGCTCTCCATTGTTCTGCAAAAAAAATGACTCAAAAGAGATAAAATTCTTATGCTGGGAATCAGTTTCCTAAATGCCAGCGCAGGCCCTCTTTACTAGGATATAAATGCTCTATTGTAAATCTGAATATCTCAGAGTTGCTAACAGCGGAGACTCTATAAGTAGGGATTCATTGTGGATCTTTGTCAGGAAGGGTGTCACCTGTACCCTGTCTCCTCTAACTCCTTCCTGATACAATACATTCAACCACTTAACAACTATTGAAGAACACTCGTGTATGCTAGTGTAGGGACCAAGGGCAGGCCACCCCAAGACGTGCCTTGTAAAGAGTATTTTAAGCTGAAACCCATCAAGGTCCGAAAGACTGAGAAAGGAACTTTGACCTCCCACCCCACAACTGCATAAAAAGAATTCAGATGTAAGGCCTGCTCCAGGAGGGGAGCTGTCACCATAGAAGCTCTATCATACTGTGAACTAGGTGTGGAGGACAGGGAGGGAAGTGGCCCAGCAAATATTTGATTATCAGACATTTACTCTGGTATTCTTGTGAGTTGCTTCCTTTCTCCTTTGAAGTCTCAAACCCCTACCCGCTTCTCCTTGGTTCAGGATGACATATCTGTAAGATAAATTCTAGCTGAAATAAGCAGGCGACGAGAGGCAACAAAGGGCCAGGCAGTTTATTTGAGCGCCATTCCCGGGTGATATTCCCCCGTCTGGCTATCACAGGCTGGGGAAGTCACACTCGGCAGGGCAGGCAGAGAGTTTTTTTAAAGAAGGTAGGGGAAGGCAGAGCTTAGATTTACAGTGGTGTGAGGATTGGCTAGCCTTAGCCTAAGGTACATTTTTCAGGTGGGAGGGGGCAGCAGCTGGGGACTTTGTCACGTCATCAGTGTCCGATGTGCTTCCCCCTCCCCCCAGTGCCTTTAACCTTATATTCCAGCCTTTTGGTCATAATGGGCGATGACTTGATTTGGCTACTTCTGGCTGACAAGGGGCATCATGGGTGGGTGGAGGGATTCGTAGCATGTAGTTACATTGCTCTGACTGCAAATATCCTGCCTTGCTTTTTCTAGAGGCTCTCACCTTATTCTGTCTAAGCTTATGGTCTCTGTCTTATTTTCTCCTCTATAGATAGAGACTCTAGCTGCTGCTAGGCAAAAGGGGCGACGACCGCTCTGGCTGTTCATGCTGAGAAGGGGCGCAGTAAAGGGTGCAGCTAGGTTTCTATCACTGGTCAGTTGAGAGGGCCTCGGAAGGTTGGCGCTTCTATTCTGGAAGGACAAACTTGATGAGATTAAAAATGCTTGGTTGAATGTGAGAACTAGAAGTAGTAAAACTTTAATTGAAATGATAGGAGAAAACTAAAACATCTGGAAAATCACAGTGAGATGTTTTGAAGAAGCTAGAATTCTGGATCTAGTTTATGTCCCAATGACTAGTATTAGGATTTAGTATGGATAAGGCTGCATTATTGAAACAATATTTTTCTCTAAAATCATCCTCATTTTTATTAGAGGTAACCAGGTTAAGAAAATAATTAACACTTGGCTTTATTATTTGCTTAAGTGCAGCAAGAAGAGCAATTGATTACATAGGCTCTTTTAAATATGCTTTGCTGGAACTTTTTATAAGGAATTTCAGATTGATCTTAAAGGCCTCTTGAGGCCAGACAGCTGAGCCAGACTTGCCATCAGGTTTTGCCTGCAGTACCTGTAGATTTGGGTGAATTCCTCTCTTCTCGAGGTCCACAAGACATTCTAAGGTTCCTGCACCTGCCAGGAAGTGACCTTTTTTACTCACCTGGTAAGGCTGCTGGGAATCCTGTAAGCAAGGTACCAGGCCAGTTCTTCCAAGGGGCTTTGTTGGCTTTATAAAGTCAACCTTAGTTCCTTAAAGCTGTTCATATCTGAGTTTATGCATGTGTTTCTCAGGTATGACATTCCAGTCAAAGCCTTGGTAGTATAACCTGTATTTTTAATTGGTCCTCTTACAAGGAAAGCAGGTTCTTATTGAACTTATGCAATAAATATACTGCCATGAAATATAAAAATAGTCACTGAGAGTTTTTAAATTCTGGAGGGATCAGGTAGAGAGAAAGATAAATGTTTCAATTCTGCTTATAAAAATAGTCATTTACTAAACTGTTGTCAGCTTAAGACAACAAGCTTAAAACACTTTATCAGCAACATTTGAAACAAAAAGCTACAAAATCATCTTCTTTAGTTTACTTAATCTTATGTAACTAATACCTGTTCTGCTGAAATCTAGTTCTTTACTAGTTTAGGAGTAATAAACAGTGACTACAAATGACAAAAGACTTACAAATAACAATGGTTAAAGATCTGATGAGAGCTTACTGCAGGACAGTTGACATAAGGAAATTTGGATATTTCTGTAACACAAAACATTCAGTAACAAAGCTTAGCATCATTCCCTTTGACATTGCTTTCTAGGTAATTAAGTAGGTAATTATATATCAGATAAATAAGCCAAACTAGCCAAATACTTTCTCCAATGAGAAAAATTTCCTCTGACATGTTCCAGGGGCCCTCTGGAAAATATCGGTTAACTAGAGGTAAAAGCACCTTTTTGAATTTGATTTTTTTTTTTTTGGCACTTGCTTAAATAGCATTATAGGTTGCCATGAAGCAATACTTATCCATTTAACCAGAATGACAACAAAATACTTTAAAGGCAAATAAAGAAGGTTACATAGTTGTTAGCACTTTAGCTTTTAGTCCTTTTAATATTAAGATCTCATTTTCTTAAATACTCTGACAACTCATTGAGACTTTAAGCAGGAGAAACTGCTTTGATAAAACAATTAGAGAACCCTTTGTAATCTTTCAATATTAAAAGCAGACTAACAGTTAAGTAAACTTTGTCTTTTTAACTGAAAACAAAATTCTAATTTTGCTGTGTACTTGATACCAAGACTCATTTGCTTTAATTTTATATAGCATGACCATATTAAATTCTTCTACAAACTTTCTACAACTTTCTTCTTACATTTAGAGTTCTCTCTCTAAATAAACAGCTGTACTTTAGAACAAAGTTACTTTCTTTTATCAAGACACATTCTTTAATATGCAGAAATGTTTTCCTTATTACTTTAAGTAGTTTTAATTAGAACTTTAAACCATCAGGTACCTCAATTTTTAGTGAACAGTGAGAAGCAGGCTATTATGAACTGTTACACTAGCATTCTTGGACAGATTTATGAACACATTTTATAATTTCTGTAACCAAGAGCTTTACAGCACAATTTCTCACTAAGCACAAAATATGTCTATATAACTTAGAAAACTTAAAGAATTTTGGTTACTACAAAAATTCTCAGGCTGTTTGCATATATATATATACACTGTTATACATTAATACAGTATTATTATTAAGATGTTTGTTTGCTACACTTGTTTACTTATTTTTAGCAACCATGCTAGATTACTTACAAAACTTTTACCAAACATTAGACAAAGTTAAGCTTTTCTTTAAGCATCTTCTTGAAATGTTTAACAGATAACATCAACTTAAATGACTTTAAGTAAATTTTGGCAGCTGATAACTATAAGGACATGTCCATTTTAGTTAAACTTAAATTAGCATTAATGCTTAATATTTTTTATTAGATTTTCTGGAAGTTTTAGAATGCCCAATTTTCACAAATTGTTTTTAAATCAATTTTTATTAATACCATCTGGAGGTAGGAAAATATTTTTCATTTACACACTTAGACACACAAACACACAAATTGAGACATAACGACTACAGTTAGCAACACTGTTCATATACACAGACAGACAAACTGATATAAAGATTTGAGTTACTGATATTTAATTGCTTTCTTTCTTTTTCAGCTTCCTGTCCGTGGCTTCTGGAGCCGGAAGGTGGGAGGAGCGTGTTCTGGTGGGGGAAGAGGGCGGTGAAGGCGTTAGGAGAGGGGGAGGGGGTGGTGCAGCCACCGGAAGAGGAGAGGAGCAGGAAGGCGGTGTGGCTGGGAACAAAGGACTTAAAGATGGCAGCAGCGTGGGGGAGGACAAAAAACTTAAAGATGGTGACATAGAGGGGTGGGGGTAGTGAGCGAGAGAGGTAGGAGACTAAGGTCCTCCAGCGGATCTGAAAAGGAGGGACTGGGCAGAGTAAGAGGCTGACAATCTTTAACTGGAGATCGGGCCAGGAGAACCTGAGACGTTGAACACTTAATATAAAGGTCTGGGCCTGAGTGCAAAGTCCAAAAAGCCTGCACATATGGGATTTCACCCTATCTCTCTGCTCTAGTGGCAATAATTAGTTAAGTTGGTGAGGAGGCCAAAATCGAAAGTTCCCTCAGGGGGCCAGCGAGGTTAATTGTCCAAGGGATACTGAGGCCCGGCCTCAGAGCAAAGAAAGACTAGCTTCTGTTTGCGAACTTCCCGGGACAAACATAGAGTAGCCAAATTAGAAATGAGACACCGCAACAGGGTCTGAGCCTCTGCTTTCGAGGGCTGGTTCCCCATGTCTTCACCACTTCCCAAATAATCCTGCTGAACATCCCAAGCATGCCAAGTCAGGGGAGATGGCCTGGGAGCCTGGGTGAGGGACGTCTCCCACACTGCAGAGCCAGGGGCTGGTATCCCAGATGCCCACAGCAGATGAGCTGGATGCCCAAATCTGGATGTAGCTACGATTTCGGATGGACCGGGTGAAAGGGAGTTAGGAAGGGAGACAGACCGGGGGAAACTGAGGGACTCACCATAAAATAGTCCACAAAGCAGAGAGCAGGCTGACGTCCCAGGTCAGGGAAGGAGGGAGCAGGGGCACCAATGGCCAGTTGGGGCCCTGTGCTTGTGCTCCTTCCTGGGTTTTTTGGCACCAAATGTAACATAAATTCTAGCCGAAATAAGCAGGCAATGAGAGGCAACAAAGGGCCAGGCAGTTTATTTCAGCGCCATTCCCGGGTGATATTCCTCCATCTGGCTATCACAGGCCAGGGAAATCACACTCAGCAGGGCAGGCAGCGAGTTTTTAAAGAAGGTAGGGGGAAGCAGAGCTTAGATTTACAGCGGCACGGGGATTGGCTAGCCCAAGGCACATTTTTCAGGTTGGGAGGGGACAGCAGCCAGGGACTTTGACATGTCATCAGTGTCTGACATGCTCCCCCCTCCCCCCAGTGCCTTCAGCCTTACAGTATCCACCTCATTGTACTTGACTGTCCTTGGAACCCATTGTACTTGACTGTCCCCCTACATAGGTAATTAAGCTTGGTTTTTTCCTCCTGTTAATCTGTCTCATGTCAATCTGATTCTTAGACCAGCTGAAAGAACCTTGAGGGGTAGAGAAAATTTCCTCTTCCTCAACACTAGGAGCTGTTCTAGATATTGTCTTAAGCTCAAGATGATTATTTCCACATCTCAAAACTAAAAGCAATAGTGATCATTATAGTTTTCCTCCTCATATGAAAAGTGAGGCCTAGAAAGATAGTTTCCCAAGTCAGAGGGAAATTGTGATAGTAACTGATGTTTTAGTACTACCATGGAGTCATGATGATTGCAGTGAGGGTGGCAAACATGGCAAATACTTGGCCTGTCCTTCCCCTCCCCAGTCCCATTGCTGGCTTATTAATTATAATACTCTTTGCTGCTGAAGCAAGAGGCAGGCAGATAACCCTTCTCAACAGTGTTCAGGCATCCACTACAAACTGATGCCTACTAAGTGATGGCATGTCATGCCAACAAGACAGGCAAGTTGATGCCCACAACTTTACTAGTATGTGCACAGTAACATATGTTTAGGAGTCATCATGTGGTACAAAGAAACATACATGTACACACACACACACACACACATACACACACACACACACACACACACCCCACACATTGTACTAGGAGTTAAGGGTTACAAGTCTAAGGGTAAAGTTGTATTCTTGCTGCATACTCTTTATGTCACCTTGGACAAATCATCTCACAACCTTGTGTCTCAATTTGATTATCTACATATTATTGTAAGTGTCCTTTCAGCTCTGAGATTTTATAAAATTTGGAATTTCCAAGTGAACTATTTTGAAAGTTTCCTCCTGACCCAAAGACACTAGAGATACTCTTGCTGGAAATTCTAATTTAGATCAGGAACCTAAGCCTAATGGTCAAGGACCATTTGAATAATTAACAGTCATGTTGTGTTTTCATCTCTGATTTAAATTGAATATAAAGGGTCATATTGATGCTAGGGTTCTTGTTTGTGGAGTCAAAGAATGAACTTAGCAAACACCCAAGGTAGGAGAGCTGGGGCAGAAACTTTTATTTATAAATAAAGTGAGAGGAAAGAGCTCCTGGCTCATGCCAGAAGGTGTCAAGAGAGCCCGGGGTGGTGTGTTGTCTAGGGAGTTTTATAGGCAGTTGAGGATTTTTCGAGAACATCAAAAAAAGCCTTAGGGATGTGGATTTGTACCACCTGCCCTGTCCTCAAGGTGGACTGGGTCATAGTCTGATTGCTAGGGATGACAGCAGAGTCACAGGTTATGCTGACACCCTTGCAGAACACTCAAACATTTCAGGCCAAGTTGCTCCTGGCCTTTTGCCCTTTAACTGATCTCACTGAAGATGTCTGTATTTCTACCCTAGAGAATTAGCGTCACCTTGACTTTGCATAACACTTAGCACTTTTTCTGGAGGCCCTCACCCTACTCTGACTATACCCATGGTCCCTGTTTCATTATCACGAATGTAATAATGATTTGCTAAATTACATCAAAATAGTACATATTTTATGCCTATGGGGGTGTGAATCACTCACTTTGACAAACAGAAGCAAAAATAACAGGTAGATTTACTCAGACATTTCTGTTACTTAAAGGCAAAATAACATATCAGGCAACTGTGATGTGTAGGTATCCATTTGATGAAATATATGATAGATGTTCAATGGCTGTTTCTGTATGTTGAAATAGCCAATTCAGTACATAAAAATTTCACTGAATTAGTTGTTGGTGAGCACTGGAGTACAGAATTTAACCTAGCCCAAAAGAGGCGTGGTCTTTGCCCCAGTCTTCCAGGAGGTGATCTATAGGCTTGGTCTTTGCCCTAGTCTTCCAGGAGGCAATCTTTAAGCCCTTGGATCGTCATAACTCCTAGAAGTGTCTTCCTTTTCCTGGGGTCTTAGGCCAGCCAGCTAAGAACAATGTGACTGAGGATGGGGCTCTGGGTCACACAAACGCTGTGATATAGAGTCAGGACTTTGGGTTTGGCAGTATCAGTTGACCTCTGGAGGGGCTAAGGACTGAAATCAACTATGTGTGCAGTTAATCACATCTGCGTGGTGAAGCCCCTGGACGCTGATGCTGGTTGGACTTCTCTGGATGGCAATACTCACTATGTATTGTCACGTTTGATTTGAGACACTAGAGCTGCTCATGACTTCACAAGGCCAATGGAAACTCTGTATTTGCGCCTCCAGACTCAGCAATATGCACTTTTTTCCTTGGCTGACATAAATCTGTATCGTTTCTTTGTGATCCACCGTGACTGTAACAAGGTTCACTGTGTTCTGTGAAGCCTTCTGGTGAACTGAAATTCAGGATGGTCTTGGGGATCCCTAAACTTTCTGAAATACCCTAGATAGTACCCCTAAGGAAAGTGAACTTCAAATTTTATTTAATTTTAAAGAACTTAAATATAAGCACACAAGCAGTGTAAAGATTTTTACATGGATTATAGGTTGAAATAATTATTTTGTATATATTAGGTCAAATAAAATATTTTACTAAAATAAAATTTGTTTCTGTGGTAGGCTGAATAATGGCCTCCAAAAATGTCCAGATCCTAACCCCAGGGACCTGTAAAGGTTACCTTATATGACAAAATGGATTTTAGCAATCTGATTAATTTAAGGATCTTCAGATAGGGAGTTTATCCTGGATTATTCCAGTGGTCCTGATGTAATTGCAAGTGTCCTTTATAAGAAAGCAGCAGGAGATTACAGCGAGAAGCAGGATTTATGACCATGGAAGCCAGAAGATGGACTAATGTGAGAAATGGGCCAAGAGCCAAGGAATAAATGGGGGCCTCTAGAAGCTGAAAAAGGTAAAGAAACATATTCTCCCCTCAGAGCTTCCAGATGGATTCAGCCCCATCAACACTTTGATGCCTTAGCCCTGTAAGACTCATTTCAGAATTATGACCTAAGAAAATAAATTTGAATTGTTTCAAGCCACTAGATTTGTGCTAATTTGTTGTAGCAGCAATAGGAAAAAAACACCAAACTTCTGGTTGCTTTTTAAAATTTGGCTACTATAAAATTTAGAATTACATTTGGCTTAGATATTTCTACTAGACAGCTCTGGCCTGTATGTTTATTTTTTATTGTCTTCTAATAACTTTTTTTTAAAGATTGGTGAACTATTTCAGTCTGAATCTTTTGTTTATTATTTTCATAGGAAACTTTTCTTAATAGGTTTTAATTGATGAGTATTATTCAAATGCTCAGAATTTTTCTAGGTGCTCAGAAGTTTTTGGAGGCCATTACCCAGCACCTAGAAAAATTGGACATACTAGAAGTATTGGACAAGTTCATGATGTGACAACAGGGAGACACGTAGAAGTTCATAAAAGAGAAGTATAAGAAGGCTGGTATAGTCATAGGAAGCTTCATGGAATATGGCCTTGAGGTGTGACTTTAATAACAGATGAATCTTCAATGGTGGGTGAAGCTTTTGAGCAAGTACAGAATATGGGGAGTGAAGGACACTGAATAGGTGTGTAGAGGAGACAGAAAGTTAAAACACCACAGACAAAATTGTAAAATATATGTAATTTCCTTGTTTGCTACAACTGACATAAAGTTATCGAACCTGTACTCTTTTGGGTAGGAGAGCTGATGGAGGGGTGGGAGCATTGGGAAAGAAGATACACACTCTTTAGATATTTGTAGTATTCTATTGACATTTTTAAGCAAAAATTGGGGAGGTGGAGGGAAGAAGTGAGGAAATTTTGATTGTAGGGGGGAAATGTAAGGCAAGTTGAAATAGGAAATGAATTTGAATAGATAGATGCTCTCTAATGACAAAGAGCTCTGAAACCCAAAGTCAGGAATTGAGCCTGTGATGATATGGAAAATAGGGAGCTATTCTAAGTTTTTAAGCAGGGAAATGATGTGATGAAAAGCTGTTTTAGGAAGATTCTTATAAAAATATTTTGCATACTGGTTTAAAATGGGCAGGAAGGGGGCTGAAGTGACTAAATCAATGAACAAAAATACTTCGGTTGTTCTTTAGGCAGGAGCTAAAGAGGGCCAGCTAGGGAGTGACTAAGAAGGTTATCTGGCCTAGATAACCCCAAACCACTAATATTTTTTAATGCTGGAATTTTGTTTTTCACTTAACGGGGAACTTTCATGTAGCTATCATAAAAATTATTCAAATAATCCAGCCAGGTTCAGCTCTATTGTGAATATTACAATTGCACCCACACTTTAAATATTTCTTTGTTTCTAGGTGTTGGTAACAGTATAATATAAAGACCACTAGTTATAGAATCATGGTCTCTGCCACTTACCTGATAGTTACACAGCTTCTGTTAACTTCAATTGTCTCATTTAAAAATAGTCATTAATCCTTTCACAAATTGCTATCTTGAAGGAGAAATAATGTCCTTGAATATTCAGTGTAGCATAGGAAGGATTGGGAGTTTGCAATAGTATTCTATCACTTAAATTCCATGAATTCAATCATATAGGATCTGAAAAAAACAGAAAGAGAAGATTTTCCCTGGTTCAAATTATACTAATCTCCACTATTGCAGGGGAGGCCATAAGTAAAATGCAGAAGGGAACAGAAGGAATGAACTCTTGGCTTTTGACTTTTTAAGGACCTAATTCCTAAAGGTTTAAGGACAGCACAATGGCTTTCACTGGTAATTCTGACTCCATTAGATTTTTGTCTTACTTGCTGACTTGAGAACTCAATTCCTGTTTAAATGTAACTCCACTGCAAATGTGATCTACAAGTATAATATGAAATCTTTTGTAGAGTGCCCACTCAAGAAAAGAGATTAAATCCTATTATAATCAATATTAATAGTCTCTGGATATGCCTAAATTTGACAATGAACAGCTGTATCCCAACCCCCTCTCTCTCACCCCCACATTGGTGATGGAGAGGTAACCTCAGTTTGGAATACTGTGGCCATCTAATTAAAACAAAGTCATCTTGCAGATGAGCTGGTAATGTTTTCTTCTGTTCTGTGCTAATATATTTGTAACACCCTGCTAATTCTCTTGTTATAAAGGCTGTGATCACTAGATGATTTATTTATTACATTGAAGTGAACCAGGAAAAATTTTTTCCCAAAGGTGAATAAGTACTTAACATTTGCCAGGCGATTCTTTATTATTAGGGATAAAATAGGCCCTGCCTGGCCAGATACATTGCTGTATTATCTGATGTAGTCATTTTGTTTCTATTCATACTTTTATCATTTTCTATACACAGATAATATATGTATCTGTTGATTTGCTTTGTTAGAGACTGTAAATGAAACTTTACAAAGCCATCTTGAAAATCATGTAGTGAAACAAGAGTTGGAAACATTTTTTTTCTCCTTATCATCATTGTTGCTTTCAGTTGAATAAATATACATTTCTTGCTGACTGCAAAAAAAGCCATTAAAAAGCTGTTCCCAGCTAAAAGGTTTCAACACATAGGGAATTATATCACTTGCTTTATTTTCCCCCCTTAGCAGAGATGGACATGGTTATAATAGCCAAATCAAAGAACATTTGTTTGAATGATTTGTGATCAGCACTGCTGTTGTCCATGAACATTGCGAATAGTTCTACATTCTGAAAACCTCGTACCTGGGAAACTGCATGTCTTGCTTTCAATTTAAGCACAATTATTACAACACTAATATATAAAATAAAATAATGGATAATTATAATAATAAGTCTGTCAACTGTGAATGCAATTTGATGATTAAAAGTGTAATCTGAATAACAAATATCAAATACAAATAGTGGAAGGGAAACAAACATAAAAACCATTAAGTTCAGTGGTAAACTGAAACAACCCAGAGTAGTAAGATGAAAAAGTACTAGAAATTAGTCACATTATCACATGATTTTTTCCCTCTAAACTGAACAATTTCCTGATGGAAAATTCAGGTTAATGTCTCTTTCTCATTTCATTTGTAACACATTGCTTGAATTCTAATTTTAAAATAATGAAAGAATTTCACAATCCAGTGTGTTTTCTAATTGTGATTAATTTACTCGGCTTAAGAAAACATTTAACTTGTGTTGTCAGGCAGCTGGTCTACTTTTACACTGGTCCAGATACTGAACAGTGTAAGGTATGTGGGAAGAACAATATTTGCATAGCACTTTAGAGTTCACAAAATACGTTCACCTAAATTCTCATTTTATCTTTGCAATAATCTTGTGAGGTAGTCAGTGATGCAGTCAGAGCCATGGTTTTCCAGGGGGTAATATACAATTGGTTTATCATCCTATATTCTCTTTTTCTGCCAATTTGACTCTTTTGGGCCATTCTTTATCCTAAAAGATAGAGATTTTCCTGGCAATAACCATTCATCCATGGGGACAGTTTCTCCCTTAGGTTACTCTCAGAGTGTAGCAACATTGATATATACATTTCCCTTAAAATACAGAAAGAAAAAAACCCTGTAAGCAAGGTTTCCCGGAAGAGTTGAATAGCACAAGTGCAAGAAATACCCCAATTGTGTGGACTTGGCAAAGAGTGGGGTATGTTTCTATGCAAGGAATTTGCTAAATTGACATGGTCTGGTTCTCAGATACTATAGTCCCATTGAATTTAGGAATGGTATGAGGGGAAGAATTCAATATCTTCAATCCTTCACAAAATGGCTTTATTGTGTTACTCAAATATGTTTTTTAAATTAAACTGAAATTTAAACTAAGAAAATCAGCCATAGTTTAAATCAGAGAAAGAGCTAGATTGCTATGGCTGAATGCCCTTTGAGTGCCCTTTTATTTCTCATGAAGTCAGAATGCTGACCACAATACTTTCCACTCTAGAAAAACAGAAGCAAAAGACGATTAACTGGATGGGTTTCATAGAGATTAGTGTGGGTGGAAATAAATTGCTTGAAGTTCAGTTTGGTTTAGGTAAGCAAAATTGCTTTCTAAAATCTCAGGAGTTGCTAAATTTGTTTTTCTTTGCCTTCAATTCCATTTGGAATCAGGAAATGTAGAAATAGTGTCTGAATATGCATACATGAATTTAAATTAAATTGCAAGAGGGAGGTAATGTTTTATGAATCTTAAAAGTGGAATTTAAAAGTTTCAATGTATTCTAGCTTTATTCAAAACCACTTGCATAGTATTATGGAGAAAAAAATGAATGATTCAGGCACAAACAATTTACAGTTAATCACATTTATCAAAATAAATGATATTTTTATTTCAAAAGAATACATTATTCCGTAACTATTTCAGGAATACTAAGTATAAAGAAAGTATCTATAGAAGTATAAGAAGAAAGTAAATCATCAATAGTCCCACAACATAGGAATAACTAACTTCTGGTAACATTTTGTTGTAATTCTCCCCAAATTTCTATGGCTTCTGCATTTTGCAATTTTCTCAGTGAATCACAAGCTATAATATTCACAATGCAGTACAGAGCGATAAGAAATAGAGAAATAGAAACTAAAGTAGCAGAAGGGAGGCCAGAAGAAGTAGCAACATTTAAAGCCAAGATAAGTTTTACCTTATAAATCAAGCAAGGGTTTAAAAGCAGTTGAAGGTATGGTACCATCTGCTCTCATTCCAGATGTACTCAGGTAAGAAGCAGGAAGCTTTATCTTGTGAATATGAAATGTCTGAGAGCAGGTAAAGTTTAAGTTAGAGAAAAGCACGGAATCTCAGATTTTAAAGAGCTATGAAAGGGAGATATGTCATTCTGTTATAAAGCGCTTTTAAATTTACAAAACACGGACCTAGCAAACTGTTACCTAATTTTACTTTCTAACAAAATACCTAAGTTAGAGTTGATCAACTTTTGTAGGTGAAAGCCCATCTCCAAAACTGACAATAGTCTGCAACCGTACGATAAACTCCTAAGGTAATATTTAGCTAGATGGTTTTATTCTCAGAGATTTCGTTTTCTTTACCGGAGTCAGCTAGTCTTTTCTTAATGTGCACTGGGTTCTGCCATGTTCCGGGTACTGTCCTAGGCATCGGCTCTTTGCTGATGCTGAGTCCACAGAGTGCCTCAGAGGAATCTGCTGTCATCGCCAGTGTTCCCTCTCCCTTCACCCACTCCTCCTTTAATCATACTAAAGTCAAATAAACTATAAATAAACAGTCAATTAAACTAACTCTTCCCGCCAAATGGGATGCATTATTTGAATTGAAATAGCTGCCTAGCTATCCCCTTCACCTTCTACAAAGTGTGGTATTTTGTGTATGCTAGAGAATAGCATTGTGTGGTCACATAGTGTTTCCCCTCTTTGGCGTCAAAACTGAGCAGATCATTAACTGATATAGAATATGAGGTCTTGTATTGATCCTTTGTAATTACAAAGGATGGATGGACTTCCACAAAAGAAGGAGCCTCAGGAAACAGCAGGATGTGTTAGCTAGTCTTGTCATCAGAGGCAATTTACAATGAAGGAGGTCATAAGGGTCTGTCAGTCACTGGGGAAGGGGTTTTTTAGGGCCTTCCAGAAAGCCTTTTGGACTTAGTTTATAATGTGGAATTGTAGAAGGAGATACTCTTATTTATTCACTAATAACCCCTTGACTCAAAAATGTAACAAAATCAGTAATATTATAAATGCAAGTAGTATGAAAAGAAGGGAAAATGACCATTCTATTATCAGGAAGGCATCTTTTGCTTTAAGTACTTTTCAGAACTACTCTTCACTGATATATCTGAGAGGCGGACTGGCCAAGGGGAGGATGCTCTCAGTCTTAAAATGACACAGGTCGCAATTTAGTTGCTCTATTTTACACATTAGTAAAACTATTTGTGAAAGATGATTTATTCACAAACTATTTCTCTGTTCTCTGAATAAGATATGCCCTCCATCCCTTTTGAAATGAATCCTTCACTTAACACCTCTATTCCAATGCAGCCTACATCCTTAAATGCTTTGTTGTATTAATTACACTTTTCATTTTGTATCTTAAACATTTTCCTCTTCACAGGCCCATTTACTGTACCTGTAAACATGCCAGGTTTCCCATTCCCTGACAAGCTTACTGTCTAATGTCTCATCATGCTTGTGTCAGGCTCGTAGATCAGTTGCTTGATAATCATTGCTTGATCTTTCCTGTGGCCAATAAATTCCTTCTGGCTTCAAGACCTGGCCTGCACAGAATTTGCTTCTCTGAAAGTCACTGATGCCTGTTAAGCACCAGATCTAAGACTGCTCTTGGTCTTCACCTTCTGTGAACTGTTTGTGGCATTTGACCCTTTTCACTAAACCTGACTTCTCTTCTACCTTGGTGTTCATGAACCCACACCTTTGTGTTCTCCTCCTTCCTCCTTGATTGATCCTCTTCTCTTTTCATGATTTCTCTGCCAATCCTGTATGTGTAAACCTGTAAGAAATCACTATCTTAATTCTCTTTGTTTTCTTGCTCTATCTTCTCTGGGAAATCTTGGCCAAAGGATTTTCACCTTTATCTTTATGCACATAAAACATCTCAAATCAACAGTCAGTTCCATTCTGAACCAGACACACACACACACACTTCCAGCTTCTGGCTTTATCAGACATATTATTTTTCCAGATCCCCAGATCCGATCCCTCTTTCTATAGGTTCCTAACTATTTGTGTTAGTGGCTCCTCTATCTTCCCAATAGCTCAAGTGAAGAAATTAGAAGCCATTCCCTATTATTGGCCCCCTAAATCCAACAAGGTTACATCTGTCAGCTTCACTTCTCTCTTAACTCCTTTCCATCTGTTAGAATTCCTTGGTTAAGTCCCTCCTTATTGCATACATGGTCTAAGCATTCTGCCAACCACTTGATCAGTCTTTAGGTCAATTTCTTGACCTTTGCCAATCCATCCTAAATGCCACCAGATCAAGATCTTTTAAATATTTTGTTCCCCTCCTCAAAAATTTTCAACTGTCCTTTGCTACCTATTGAATTCTTTAAAATCCTCCCATTTCATGTTATTTACCTCTTCGAACATCCCACAGAATTTCTTTGAGACTCCTATGAAAAATGTCACTTTCTACCATCCGTTGTAACTATGTCTGTCTCTTATTTTTTCGTACTAGAATGGAATGTTTCTTAAGAAAAAGGATCATGATTTTTATGCTTTTTGATTCCTGACTGTACCTATTATCATGACTTATATAAAGTAGACATTCAATAAATTAAAGATGTGAAAATTATGCATTTAGAAAATGGAAAATTAAGCAAAAGCTAGGGAGTATTCAAATATGTCAATTGTCTTATTAAATATCTTAATAAATTTTCAGCAAATGTAATGTATTTTCTGATCTACCCCATTGCACTCATTCTATACCTAATATCTGGAAATAAAGTCAACCTTTGTAATAATTAAAAAAGCAAAATAAGAATTTTCCAAAATTTAATTAGAATTATTAAAATTAATAATCCCAGAAAAATAAAAATTAATAAAATTAAAATTAATAATGGTCCCAAAATATGATCACTTTTTTACATTATTGACGGGGCAATGTTTTGGTTTAAACTTATTGTGTAAATTTTAACAATATATTTGAAAAGTCTTAAAAACAAACAAACTCTCTGCTTGACCCAGAAAATCTACTTCTATGTATATATCCTAAGGAAAAAAATGAAAGCTAAATGTTTGAACACAGTCTTATATGTATGTATGTATGTTCATTCACACTTTATTTACCCATTCATCTGCTGATGGATACTTAGGTTACTTCCATGTCTTGACTATTGTGAATACGAGCCATTCCCTATTATTGGCCCTTGAAAAAACTGCAGTGAATACAGGGTATCTTGGAAATATGAAAAACAAGCTAAAATTTAAGATTTTGATATCTCTTTTGGATAGTGGTTTCATTTCCTCCCTATATATGCCCAGAAATGGGATTGATGGATCCTCTGGTAGCTCTATTTTTAAGTTTTTTGAGAAATTTACAGAATGGCACCAATTTACATTCCCAGCAACAGTACATGAGGATTCCCTTTTATCTACATCCTTGCCAACACCTGTTGTCACTTGTCTTTTTGATACTAGCTATTCTGACGTATAAGGTGATATTTCACTGTGGTTTTGATTTGCATATCCTTGATTATTAGCGATGTTGAGAATCTTTTCATGTTCCTGTTGGTCATTTGTATGTCTTCTTTGGAAAAATGTCTATCCAAGTCCTTTGCCCATTTTTAATTGAATTTTTTAACTTTTGCTATTGACTTGTGTAAGTTCCTTATTTATTTTGGATATTAATCCCTTATCACATAGATAGTTTACAAATATTTTCTTCCATTTCATAGGTTGCCTTTTTTGATAAGTATAAGAATGATACTTTAAAATATTATTCTAGATATATTAAGTGACATAAACAGGATGAAATATTGCTAATTCCATTTTGTTAAAAAATACATATGCATCTTCTGTGGTAGGTTATGAAATTAGTTTTCCTTTTTTTCTTTTTGCTATTTTCTAACTTTTCCTCAATGAACTCCCATTTTTCTAAGATGAATAAAATTCAGTTCTCTGTATTTTTAGAAGTCAATTATTATAAGAAAACCCTTCATTATTTTCCTAATTTTACAACATGCTTCTTTCTTGCTAATGATGACCAACATAAGGTCTAACAAGAGCCTTTGGTGACCTCTGGACTTTAATGAAGTGTTGCCTGGTTACAGCTTAGCCTCACACTCTTGTTTGCTTATCTATTGTTAAACATCCCATGTTCTCTCCATTTGTCCTTTAGTGTTTTTGCTTTTCAGGGACTTGGCTCTCAGCTTCCAGGGCTCCTGCTCAAGATATACTTTGGCAGTGTGGGTGATCATACCTCTCAAACAGGGAGGGAGAGAGAGAGCCCTTGAAAAAGAAAGTGCAATCTATTCAGCTCCTCACCCAGCTACATATGTGAGGCAAAATCTGACCCCAAATAGTCTCTAGTAATGGGGTTATTATTGACTTGGAGTGAGAAAAATAGCCAGGGGTCTGGAAATTCAGGCGTGAGTGCACCTTGTGACATCATTCCAAGTGATGTGGATCCACCTGGGGAAGAACGGAGCCACTGTCCAAGCTTGTTTGTTCCACTATTGATAAACCATTGTCACTTAGAAGGTATTGTTCTGTAGAAATATGAAAAACAAGCTAAAATTTAAGACATTAAATATGGAGTCATTTCTTCCACCCCAATTATTTACCTTAAAGATAAAGTTCTCTCTTATAGAATCATCTTCATATCTTACCACATGTAGTCTAATTCTACCTTTGATTTTGTGAATGTTTTCATTGCCTGATACAATAATAAAGTTTCACAGTTGAAATGGTGATATTCTAACTGGTGATATTCTGTGATCCTTAATTATCAGGTTTAAAATATTAGCCAGCAGGTAATTTTTTTTTTTGAATAGCAATAGTGAGAAGGATTCCATAGAACTCCTGTATATAGTGTTTACAGTATTTAATTTAATAGGACTCATATATGCATCTCATTTTCCTATTTCTGAGATACCACTTTCTAAAGAAATTGTGTGAGAATATGGAGTTTAGAGGGGTAAGCTTATGCTGTATTTGAAAATTTCAGACCTTATTTATGAACCTTGTTTTAACAAATTGCATCAGGAACAGATTTTTTAAGCTATTAATAATAATGAGCACTGCACTAGATGTTCTGAGGAATCACAAGAAAGAAAGTCTCCTTAAGGGCAGGAAAAAAAGAAAGGGGGCATTATGATTAGCATGTATAGTGTAGGAGGGGGGGCACGGGGAGGGCTGTGCAACACAGAGAAGACAAGTAGTGATTTTACAGCATCTTGCCATGTTGATGGACAGTGACTGTGAACGGGGATGTCGGGGGGACTTGGTGAAGGGGGGAGCCTAGTAAACATAATGTCCTTCATGTATTGTAGATTAATGATACCAAAATAAAATTAAAAAAAAAAAAGAAAGTCTCCTTGCCCACCTAGAAGGGGCAATGGTCATGGTCATGGCTTCAATGCTGCCTCAGAGAAATAGCTTTTCATATGTCCCTACAGGATGAACTGTTTTAATCAGAGTCCATGGGGACTGAGGAATTCCTTTTAAGGGAGATTTTTTCATTTTGTTTCTTTTCTTTATGCACACTGCCCCACTCCAACTCCCAGCCACACAAATGAATTCAATATTATGCATGTGTGTATGTGTGTGTATATATATGTGTATATATATATATATATGTGTGTGTGTGTGTGTGTGTATATATATATATATGTTTATATTTATTTAAAATATATGTTTGCTTGATACAGTTTTCATTCTTTAAAGCCACCAAGACCTCCAGTTTGTTGACTTTACCACCTCTTCACTGTCACTGCCTTACCAACCTTGGATTCTACAGTCTACCATTATAAACATTTCTTTGAATGGACTCCCTTGCTAGTTTCTTTCCAAACAATATCTGCTCAGCAAAATTCCAACTCTAGTTCAATCTACTTCTTAAACTGCTTAGTGTTTATATCTACACAGCTGAGTGTTGTTAAAGAAAAACTCATAGCATCATTGACCATCTTTCATTATATTCTTGACCACTAGCCTCAAGTAGGACCTATGCTTGCTTCCCGATAGGCAATACTATTAGACGTCTCCTTAGGCATCTCATTTTCTACGGTCCTTTAGACAGTGATTTCACACTTCTTCCTTTCTCTTCAAACCCTCAAAGCTTCCTGCTTCTTTACAATATCAATGACTTCTTACTTTTTTTTCTTTCTTTTTTATTGAAGTATTATTGATATACAATCTTATATTGGTTCCAAATATACAACACAGTGGTTCAACAGTTACCCATCTTATTAAATCCTCACCCCCACTAGTGTGGTTACTATCTGGCAACATAGGAAGATGTTACAGAATCATTGACTGTATTCTCTGTACATGCTGTACTACCTTCCCCATGACCAACTTATATTTTATGATTTAGAATTTTTGTGCCCCTTTATCCCTTTTACCCTCCCCACCCACCCACCTCAACCCCTACCCCATGGTAACCACAAGTCACTTCTCAGTGTCTATGTGGACAATAACTTATTCCTTATTTCACTGACAAAACAGAAGCAATCAGGAAAATCTTCTCTCTGCTGCCATTTTGTTTGCCAAATGTCCACCATCTGTACCTGTGAACACCTTTCCTCTTGTTCTAGGTATAAACTGCCAGGCCTCTTCCCTAAAGCCAACTCCACGTGTGTTTTCCTCTTTTTTATCCAAAGATGTCACACCTGCATTGTTCCTCCTCTTCCCTAAGTCCTCACTCCTCCCTCATTTCAGGATAGTTCCCATGGCTTGCAGACCTGTGGTACTATCCTCCCACTGAACCCACACCTCTTTCCAGCCATGGTTCCATTTGTCGACCCCTTCCCCACTGAAAAACTTCTTGAAAAGGTTATCAAAATGCTATACCTTCTATATCTACACTTAAACATTTCTTTATTGTGAAATATGGCACACATGTAAAATGACAGAAAACATAATGTAGATGAATAGTATCTAAGAATAGTTACAAGGGATAATCATCACCTAAGACAAGAAATAGAACAGTGTCAGCATCCCAGCAGGTCTCTTATATATCCTTTCTCAGTCCCATTCCTTTTCCTTCTCCCAAGAGGGAACCATTATCTTGACTTCTTTGGTAATAATTTTCCTGCTTTTATAGTTTGACTACAAATACAAGCATTCATAAATGGTTATTATATGTTCTGCTTAGTTTTGAACATTTAATACATGTGGCAGGTATTCCTGTGTCTTGTTTTTTCGTTCAATATCATATTTTTAAGATCCTTCCATATTCTTATTTGTACCTCTAGTTATGTTGATTTCAATTCCTTTGTAATATCTTACTATCTGACTGTATAACTATATAACTATTTAACTATACTCCAAGGTATTCATTATACAGTTTTTGTTTCTGATTTTTCTGTTTCTCTTTACGTCCCTTCATCATTTTGGCTTTTGTTTTCATCATGGACCCCAACTGCTGTGGTCAAGGTTTCAGGATGCCAAAGCCGGGTAAGTTTCCACCCTTTTAGTAGGGAATCTTATTATCATCATTTGACATAAGTTGTCAATCTCCTCCTTGGAACAGTTTCTTCTGTTGGCTTTGGAATAGGACTCTTAGTTTTGTGGCTCTTCCTTATCAGCGCGCTTTGCTGGCTCTTCCTTGTATTCTAAATCTTTAAGTGTTGGACTGCTCCAGGAATCAGTCCATGGACTTTTTTAAACTTCTATTTATACTCATGCTTAGGTAATCTCATGCAGTCTATGGCTCTGAATATCATCTATATGATCTGTCCCCATTTTATTTCTCTAGCCTGGGTCTGTCACCAGAATATCTGACTCTGCTGCTTGATTGGCTCCAAAATAAAAATGTCAATGCCGAAAATCAGTGGAGACATTCTCACCCACTACCTCATCCTGCTCCACTGCCATCCTTCTCAACTGAGAAAGTGGTAACTGCCTTCTTTTAAATGCTCAAACAATAACCATGGTATCGTCCTTGGCTTTTAACATTCTCTTATTCAGTTAAAGTATAATATTCAAAAGTAAAAAGCATGGCTCTTGTGAAAGTATAAAATGAATGTGTCAAAGACATATTGATAAGTGAACCAGTAAGATGTACTTATAAGCATACCAAATAAGAAATATTAGGAAAAGATTTCTGTATTAGATATAAAACTGATTAATATATCATAGAACAATAAATAATAACTTTAGAGGTTAGAAAGTTAGAAAGGAATTATTAGCATCTGTACTGGACTGAAGTCTACAAGGAAACATGTAAGCTCACTAAGCCTAAGACCTTTAATCCAAAGTACATACACCTAGATAACATTTTGGTGAGACTTTGCCCCATATAACATCCCCTTTTTGCCTTATTTCCTAGTTTTGCATATTTTTCTTAACACTCAATATACAATCCATTAATAAATCCTGTTGGATCAAACATAAAAGTATTTTCAGGATACAGACACTTCTTACTGCTCTTTCAGCTATCATCCTGACCCAGTCATCAGTTCTTGCCTGAATTTTTGCAGTTGCTCCCGAACTGGTCTCTCTGATTTTGCCCTTGTTCGTCTATAGTTTTTTTTTTCCTTCCTTGCCAAAGGCAGGATGACCCTGATCTGTCCAAAACATTCCAGTGGTTTCCCACCTCAGAATAAAAATAAAATATTTACCTTGGCTTACAAGACATGATGCTCTTTTTCTGGCTAATTCTTATATCTTCCATTCTACTTTAGCCTCCTTCCTTACTCTCTAGGAGGCAACTATCTTGCATTAGGAATGTTCTTACTTAGAAACCTCTTATTTCTAGGTCTTTCTGTGTGACTCTCTCCTTTGCTTCATTCTGGTCTTTCCCAAATGTTACCTTATAAGAGAAGCTTTCTCTGATTTGTTGTTTAATGCATTCCCACCCTGCTGCTCTCGGAGTGGGGGAAGGGAGGTCCCCCAGTCTGGGCAAGTGTACTACGAATCCAATGAGACCGACTAATGACAATGGGGTGTTAAGGGTTAAAAGGGGCTCATATCAAGTTTTATTCTTACAAAGGTCACCAGGCTATATTCAGTCAGCAAACCCATTTCTGTCTCTGGCCTGGCTACAGTTCCTGCTCACTCCGGGCACTGTTCTTTCCTGCTCCCCAGCACGGGGCTCTCTTCTCCCTTCCTAGCACCAGGGCTGTGGCTTCTCTCTCGATTCCTCTCTGGGCTCCCAAAGCTCTCTGCTTCCCCACCCCTAGCACCGGGAGGATCTGTGGGCAAGTATCCATAGTGCCTGGCTGATGCCCACCAATTACATAGAGGTGCATGTGTGTTTTCCCTCCACCTCTCCCCTGGGCCGGTACTTCCCTGACTTGACAGTTTGCTCTAGCAGCTCTGTGGGCTGGTAAACATCCTGCTGCTCATAGGTATGCAAGTAGGCCCTTTTATGTATACAAGGGGTAATATTAGAATCAGGGGAGGTGAGAATCCTGGCCATACAATTTCCATTTTCTCTTAGATCCTCTGCCTTGATTTAATTTTCTGCATAGCTTATCACTACCGACATATTAGGAATTTGTTGCCAGTTCCTCCTCCCAAAATGTAAATTTCATGGGAGCAGTGACTGTTTTATTAACAGTTCTTAATAAATACCTGTTGAATCAATGAATGAATAAATATATGAATTTTTTCTTGGAAATGATCTCAAAGAGTGGCTTTCATGCTTTCAGTCACTGAACCTACTGATTACCTATTTCATCCCTTATATAAACATGCATAAATCCATTTTCCCAAGTTTGATCCTTGGGTCATAATTATAAAAGCTACCCCTTTCCAAATAAGTCATGTCAAAAGAACCATAGTTTTTGTTTTGCTGTAACTCTTAGAATAGGCATTGAAGTCTAGAACAAAGTAAAAATAATAGTGCTTAGGAAGTAGGAGAGACTGACTTTTCCAAAGACTCCCCAGTACCAACCAAGGTTTCATTAGTCCAGATATCAGTAGCTTATCTGTACTAAACACAGTTTTAAGCCCCTTGCTGATGAACTTTTGTTTCGTCTTCTGCTACATTGATTGCTTAGACCAGCAGTTCACAAAGTGTAGTTCTAGAGCCAGCAGCATCTGTGTCACCTGGGACCCTGTTTGACATGCAGATTTTCAGCCTCAACCCAGACTTCCTCAACTGTAAATTTGGGAAGTTTGGCTCTTGCATTTGTGTTTTAACAAGGCTCCCAGGTGTTTCTGATGCTCACTGATGCTTAGAAACACTGCCTTAGGCAGCTGGCCTTTCCATGTTATGAAGCAATGGTAGGTTTGTCAACTGACTGCAGTCAACTACCTCAAATCAAATCTTGGATTTACTGTTTCCTAGCTGTGTGACTTAACTGTTACTTAATGTCTTGCTAATGAGTTTCAGCCCCAGGCAAGTTCACTATGGATTCAGTGTGACCAAAGAAATAACAGTAGAGTATTCTTGGGGTGAAAGGGTTATACCCAACTTTATTTCCACAGTGACAGATAAATCACTAAAATCCCACTCACTCAGAGCAAGTCTGCAGGCAGCAAGCTGGTCTCTGCCTCTGAACCTCTCTGCCCGCACAGCTGTCCTCTGGGCCTCTGTCCTTGTCACTGCCATGACTCCAGCCTCTGCTCTGCTCTCCTTCAGCCTTGCAGCTGTGCCACCATGTCGCCCAGAGCACTGGGCAGGACTCTTTATATAGAGTCAATAACGACGCATTGCCCACATGTGTGTAGTGAGCTAGCCGAACAGGGCCAGATGAGAATCCTGGCCACAGGAACCTTCATTTTATCCACACTTAACTTCTTTGTATTTCATTTTCCTTGTGCATCAACTGGAGATATTAATAGTACCCACCTTGTATGTATATTTTGAAGAATAAATTAATATACCCAAGTGAAGCACTTAGGTCAATGCATGGCACATAATAAAAAACAACTAAAAGTAGGTAAGTATATTGGTACTACTTACATAAATTATCTATATAATTGTGCACTTTGGTTTTCTCTGTTAGCCTATTAATTCTTCGAGACAAAAATATATTTTATATTTCCATAACCCAGTAGAACTGAGTATATCATTATTAATATTATAATAATTAACTGAGCAGTTTCTATGTGCCATGCAGTGTGCTAAGAGCTGTAATTTCATTAAGCCATTGAAATTCTATTGATTAGATATCATTACCATTTTATAATAAATACCTTTAACTGATTAAAGTACTCTGCTGAATAAGAAGTCTGAATTAATTTGTCCACTGCAATTATTTGTGCATTATTTTGGAAACTTCTTAGATATCATAACTGCTAATAAGTCTCAACTGTTAATTATGTAAAGATAAGTCACAATAATGTAAAGATAAGATGCCTAGTTATTTGAATTATATAGAATTTCTGTGTACCCATATTTTCTATATATTATTACTTTTTTATAAAGAGAAAAAAATTGTTAATTTTCAGTCAAATTGTCTGTAAGTGACTTAAGAAATATGTTAATGATCTTGCTCCAAATGAATAATTATAAAGCAGGTGCACCTGAGATATTATCATTTAACTGACAGCAAACAGTTTCTAATGGCTTCAATAACCAAGATAATGGTAACATCAGAGAAGTCTGTTAAGCTCATTATTCATACCATCCATTTAATACACAAGAAAACCTTAGCTGGAATCTCCCTATAGACCTATTGTCCTGCTTATTTAAATAGCAGTTAATTTAAACACACACACACACAAGTCAAACTCCATTATTTCAAACATACCTCTTTTTAATAAACTATATTCTCTATAATAGGATATATATTTAAGAATATAGAGAAAGAACACTTCTCTATATTTACAGAAATATAAACAGCTATTCTAACTCTTAGAATGGCATTAAAGTCCGGAAAAAAATAATAGTGCCTAGGAAGCAGGAGAGACTGGCTTTCCTGACTGAAATAAATACTTCTGTGTATTTATATAGGTACTGTCTTTTGCTGTTGAGATTTCTCCCCAAAATTTGCAATATCATTTGTGATTGAAGGTACCTAAATGCAAAAGATTGAAAGGACAGGTTTCTGACCAAGGCCCTAAGAAGTGGCTATCCCCATATGCTTCAGGTTCCAAAAGGAAAAGAAGCTAGTGAGAGGAATTCAACTCCAGCTAGTGTAATCAGAAAAGGGAGCTATTGACTCAAATATCTGAAAAGTCCAGGGTGAGACCTGATTTCAGCCATGGCTAGACCCAAGGGCTTTACACTTCCATTGGCCAGTTGCTTCTCTTCCCAACTGAATTTCTCATAAATGGGGCAAGATAGTCAAAGCACACCCCACCTGCCACCCCAAAGACCCACATCAAGCCAGCTTAACAATGTCAGCTGAAAAATTATTTCTTCCCTGTTTCATCTGGCAGAGAATTCCTAGTAGAGAATCTGATTTGCCTAGATTGGGCTGTGAGCTCAGGCTTATGGAAGAGTGCCGGGAACTAGGGCAATCCTTTTTGAACTCAAACACGGAATAAGTACCCCACATGGAAGCAGTGTTTTGTTTACCAAAATAGATAGAAAAGTTTGCTGACACCTCATAACAGCAGATTCCTTTGCATTTCACTGTGGATTGTGCAGAATATATGCACACTCCCCCCACTTTTTCTTACATCTATGCTTTTAAAAACATCATGTACAGTAACTATAGTATGGACTCTGAAATATACACACCCTTTTTCTGGTATTCAAATTCTGCACCTGTTTCCAAGTTCAAGATATCTCTAATTTATCTGCATCTGTCTAGAGGTCAGGACATGGCTTCTTATGGTATGGTCAACCACAGCTAATGACTCAATCCCCATTTTAGAATCTGTAACAGCACAACATTCATGACATCAGGATTCCTAACTGCAAATGACAAGTCTAGTCCAAGAATATGCTATTTTCGCCCTTAGAGAATGTCATTAGAGCACCATCTCTTTGTCAGACTCTTCCTATATGGTGGGCTGATGAGACCCCAGATACCACATTCCAGTAGTTTTTCAGCCTCAGCGGAAAAGCAATTGAGGATTAAATGAGGTTATGCACGTGAAGAGCTGATCACGGTATCCAGCATATAGAAAGTACTCAATAAAAGATGGCTTTTTATATTGCAAAGCATTATTATTCTATCTCCATCATTATCATAATTCTCTGACAGCTGCTGGTAGGTAAGTCTTGGAATGGGTTTAACTTAGGTCATGCGAGCACCCTTGTGGTAGGATCGTAGGGAGATGAGTCATACTTCCTCTCAATCAGATCTAGAGAATGGGTTACCTCAGATTTATATGGGCTCTATTTCCAGAAGAAGAACTAACGTCAGGCAAGAAGAATAACATAAAGAACAATATATATCCACCTACAATTCCCTTATCAAGTATTTGGCCCATTTCTTGAATTTTTTTTTCTTTTTCTTTTTTTGCAAAAAATCCTTAAACTTGTGCAAATTTTTAGAAGTTTTCTGAAGTCAAAGTTTGAAGCTCTGGATAATTAAGCTCAGTTGGGTTATTTTGAGACATAACTATCTAAGGGTTATTCATGATACTGGTAATGCTATGAAACTACTAGATTCAGATACTTGGTAGGCTTAAAATGTGTGTTTCCAAGTTCACAAGCTTCAGCTAAATTATATACTAAAGTACTTTTTGTTATTTGAAAGCTGACTCAGAAGTTGCTTGAGACAGATGCATTGGTTTAACTTACTTAAAATGCATTACAGTTTTTACAGGTAAAATGAAAAAAGGTAATATGAGCTAGATATATATTCTACCATCTGTTTCCAGTATTTCTTTAAAGAATTGCTTAAACTATGATGCTACAATGAAGAGGAGAAAAAGACAACAGTATTGTGAATATATCTGCTCTAAGCATAATAAAACAGGTGTACCTTAATAGGTCTACCAGGAATGTTTTAGCTGTTAGCATCTTTTAAATGCTTCTGCTGAGAAACCATGTTTTCATAACAAGGTTGGTGAGTATCAAACCTGTGATAGTTCTTTCTGGGATTACTATAATTTACAAAAACAATAAAAACCTGCTAAAAACATTTATGTATTTTTAAATGTTGTAATCTAGGGATCCCACTGATATTTGTGGTGAAAGATTTGCCCAAGGCTACATAACCCCGCTTGTACATTGCCAGGACTGCAATCTGTTTTATGACAAAACAGATTCATTTATCTCCAAATAAATAAATTACTTTTGTGAACATTTAGAAACATTTGCATAATTAGGCTGTAAGATCTTAGCAGTCTTTTTCATAATAATTAAACTAATCTAATCTTGGACAGGGTAAACAGACTTACTAGGATGAGAGCAGCCTTCAGGCAAGGAACTTACCGCATTCTGCAGGAACTGTAAGGCTGATGATGTTTGTTAATTATGCAGAGCTTTTACTCCCAGTAATAGCAGCGTTTGTATTGCCTGAAGCTTAGATAGCTACTCCCAGGCACATAAAATTAGACTCTGCTTTTTTGACATTCTCTTTAAAAAAAAAAAACAAAGAAGATACTTCAAAATGATTATATCCTTTCAACGAGGAGGGCATTAGCTTTCTACTGATGGATCCTGGAGCTGCATACAATTGGCCCATTCTTCAGTCATGTGATACTGATTATATTTAGATCTGGAGGTTTTCAGACTGTATACAGATACACAAAGCTGAGGTTTAATAAAAGAGCAGCAAAATGAATGATTACATTTCAATCGTCAGAATTTCCTGGAATCCTGTTTAAAAAAAGACACTTTAGCAAAAAACTCATTTTTAAAGTAGGCTTATTTTATTAGAACTATCAAAAGGAAATATTGTAAAAAAATATATATATACATATATATATGTCAAATAAAAGTGAGTGATTTGCAAAATTTCAGTGATTTTTCTGGTTTATCAGACAGGTTGGCTCATAGGGTGAGTTTTAATGGTGACTTGCCTGGAGACAACCATTGTCTATCTTTCTGGTTATAACTAGTAATATTTACCTTAAAAATGCAAAGCTTAAAATGATGTGTTAAACAGATAAGAGATTAATTTCACCAAATTCACTGACAAAATTTTCATGTAATATCTTCCATTGCTAAAGAAAAACACTCCTGCACAGGTTTTTCAAAAGAAATCTAAATAACTGATGTTTCTAAAGCCAAGTTCTGAGGACATTAACAAATTAAGAATTTATAAGTAGAATAAACATTCCTTGGGGCCACAGGTGACATTGTAACATTTAATGCATTTATATGAAGTGTTAAATAAGTGTAGTTGCAATAACACTAGTCATCAGGAAAGTGCTGGTATTGTCTTATACATGTCATCTCTCATTTTGTCTATAATTTTTCATTTATGCACAATGCATTTGATTTTTACTTGTATTTAGATGGGTTTCTACAATGATTATTTATTCTTGCAATTGTCAAACCTCACAGTGCACTTAATGAAGATATCACAAGCCTGTATCTCCATGGGAAGAGATATGTGATGTCACAAGAATGGGGCATATGAGACTGACAGTCAGGAACTAGAAATTAAGGATGAAAAAAAGTGCCATGCAAATTGGGGAGGAAAGTGGGAAAGATAAGGTAAAAGGAAGCAATTCACCAGGCACAGGCAGCCTCTGCCTGGACTGCTCAGTATCACCCCAGTAGGATGGGGAGCAAGGTAGACCAGAAGCAAACATGAAACTTTTGCTGCCTGCCATTCCTTAAATAATAAAGTCCTTTTTCTCTGAACCAGGAGTCTCATGCCTTCTGCCAGCCTCGGTAAAATTTTTTAAGGCTAACTTTTTAGGTTGCAAGTATGAGTAGTATATACCTCAGATTCTCCACTGTTCTTGACATCCCAAGAACCAATGAAGTTGTACATTGCTAATTAATTTGGTTTGAAGAATGATAGCTACAATCCACAAGAGATAACTTTACACTTTGGAATCCAAATGTGTACAGAAAATATTTATAGATAACATCAATCCTTATAAAAAATATCAAGGGGATTGAAATGAACATAGGAAAAAAAACTGGTGGGATGTAAGACACTATACAAGTGTAAATCTGGAAACAGTCCTTATCAGAAAGGAGGGTCTGGATTACTTGCTTATTATAACAAAATTTTAATCTAAGTTATTTTTAAATATATTTTCTTTTAAAAATATCTCAAAGTAAATCTCAGTCTTGAGTTTCATCAAAAAACATATTAAATTTCAGCACTACTTAAAAATGAAGTTTCTGATTAAATAAATTTTATTACAAGGAAAAAACCCCACTTTTCACAAACACTATTAAACATAGGTTTACAATCTCTCACTCTAGTCAGGACTTATTAGTATACTGGCTAATTTTTTTTTCAGTCTTTTTAACTCAGTGTCATAATGTGTGGGCAAGTGTAGTCAGAATCAGCTCCTGCAACTCATAAATCCATATACTCAGGCAAAACACGCTGCAGAATGGTGCAGCATGCTAAAAGCAGATGAAGGAATAAGGCTCCCACTCCACAACAACCTGCCCTGGGTGTTCTGTCTGCCTCGCACTCATTCATTACATTATGTAAAGGGCACATGCCCATCTGACATACAAACTGAGTGACAGTGTTGAAGTCAATCCAAATATTAAATATCAATGAACTTTAATTTATTTCTTATCATAGATAAAAAATGAATAATAAAAGAAGGCCTCGTGTTTTCTTCCCGCAACCCAATGGATCATCTTTTATACATTTTAGTTCTGCGCCTTATTTGGAAACCACTAAAACTCTGCCAGTTTATTTATTCTTAGATTCACTACCTGTCCTTTCTTTCTTTCTTTCATCACTTTGAAATACATTTGCAAGGTCCGGCTCCTTCTTAGGCTTCAAGACTTACAAGGTAGTCTTGACCCTGGGCGGGTGAGAGACATGAGGATGTTTCTTACTGTCTTTCCATTGCCTTTGGTGTTCCTGAAATGGCTCATTCCACTCTGTGCCGTAGGGCCTGCTGGAGAGCATCTGCCTCCTAGTTCTTTCATGTAGCAGAGAGGCCCTTGCAGTCAGTCATCCATCAGTCTGCTTCTGGATTCTGGCAACACCATTTTTTCCCACTGTCCTCCAGACCTAGGAGTTGTAATGACTTTTAGCTGTTGCTAATCTTTGGGTTGCTTTTCAGCCTACGTTAATGATCCTTCATGTTGAAGTAGTTCTTTACAACATTTAGGGTGGTTTCTGTTTTCCTGATTAGTCCATGAATGATAAAATAGGGTACACTAATTTAAGGTGATTCCACATCTAGCAGATTTTTATATAACATGTGTAAGTCCATGAAGAAAACAGACTAGCTGAGTTGAATATGAAAATTGTTAAAGATATTGAAATGAGTGTATGAAATAAATTAGTCTTTATTAAAATGACCAGATTTGCTTAGTGGGTAACCAGAAGGCTTATGCAGTGATCTCTGTTAAGATAAAACCTTACTCTGACACTAAGCCAAGAAGGACATCCAAAATCTCTCTACTGTTGAACCATATGTACCAAAGACAGAATAATGCCAAGGTTCCACTCCCTCTTTCACAACCTGAGAGGTCTTAAACTGAATAAAGCACCAACGGACTGGACACTTTGGGAATATGAGCTACCTGTATCGTTCACAACACACTGACCATCTTTGTGAATTAAAGTAGGCAAACCATGAGTGTGGAAAACTTAGAAAAAAATTGAGAAGCATGTCATTATAATACTGAATGACAAGTGAAGGTTATAATTTATAGATAAACCAAATAGCTGACAAATTGGCAGTCCTGCCCAGTGATCTCTATTTCCTTTATAAAACATATTAACCAATGCCTCTGCATTCTAATAGGTTATTCTCAAGATGCACCTGCATTTCTTCCCTACTGAGTGTGTGAGTGCCTCTTTTGTTTTAAAAAGTATAGCAGAGCATCTTACCAATGAGTCTTGCATAGATGAATCAAATGTAAAAATGACTATCTCAGTTGGAGAACCGCTGAACTCTATAGATGTCACGACATCGCTCTGCTATTGATCCACACCTGTTTAATTCCACCCTAGGCACTCGGTCAAGGCAGCAAGCTGTTTATGGTGGTGCGACACATGTCTCCTGCGATCTTTATTAACGTCCGGGTAAGGTGACGCATACTGAACGCATGAGGGACGACTTTCCTCTGACATCGTGGTGATGTTTAGTACATTCATCCTGACATTTCTGAGGGACTTCCATTGGCAAGGCAGTGTTCCATGCTCTAGAAATATAACAAGGAAGGAAATTGCATCCCGGCTCTTAAGCTCCCAGTACAGTAAGGAAGACTCACAATCTAGTCAATGTATATTGGATTATTCAGTTGGTCACCAAATTTCTTTCTGTGATTCTAATGTTCTCTAATTATGAGACTTATCTGCCATAGCATATATTTTGTTCTCTTAAAAAGAACATTGTTCTACCAGGGTACAATCACCTTGTACCTTGTATCTTCCTTTTGGATGGGCTGTACCCCTGGAAATGCCAATATTTCCATTGTTATGCAGGTACAACTTACATCTTACAGCTATTTGACAAAGTCATTAGCACTACAGCTTGGTATACATTTGTTTCAGTATTGATTTTGATTTCAGAGTCTTTTTTAGAAAGCCTGGAGATCAAATTATCCCTAGCTTTTACCAACATAGAAAGTATTCTTTATGGACAGAGAGTCCGAAAGAACCATTATTCTGCACTAGCTGGTACTTGATTTTCTTGGAGAATATCCTAGCAAATTGGCAGTCCTGCCCAGTGATCTCTATTTCCTTCATAAAACGTATTAACCAATGCCTCTGCATTCTAATAGGTTATTCTCAAGATGCACCTGCATTTCTTCCCTACTGAGTGTGTGAGTCATATGTGTAAGTTTCCATGCCTGTATATATCTGTTGTGCTATTATAATAGTTACAAAATATGATTAAACATTATATAAATGAAAAGTACATATCAAAGCACTTGTTGTTTCCATGAAAACTAAGTAGATTACCCCAGGAAAACTTCATAAATATGAATTGATGAAAATTTTTCTTTGGAATAAGATATATTAAAGACAAGATTATTGTGCTGAGGGGAGGCTGTAGGATTACAAAAATCTAAAAGGGTCCTATGCTCAGATTGTTTTAGAAGCATTTTCAAGTTCTTACTTTGGAAATGTTTTAAAGTTGTTAAAGAAAACTTAGTCCGAACACCAAATTTATACTCAGAGGAAGGACCTTTGTTCTAAAGCAAAAGATTGGTGAATAAAGGTAAATTTGTAACTTTTTAATTGAAGTAAAATATCTAAGATTTATTTACTTGAGTTTTAAATAACCAAGTAACCAGAAGGCTATGTGGGATAACTGGACTTTCGCCATAGCTTTCTAGGTAAATATTTTTCTTCTTGCCTCCCTTTTATGTCCTTTTGAGAGTGGATTTCTTCATCTTGGAATTAGTATTTTGCATGTAATTATCATTTAATAATATTTGTTGAATAAATGGATGACTAGTTTTAACTTGTGTGTTAGGATTAGGTCACTATCATTTTAGAGACATCTAAAGAAGGCTCACTTTTGGCAATCTGATTTAGCATTGTTTTGTGTACAATTTGCAGTCATTGGTTTATATATTATTAATTACCTTCAGTTTCATTTTCTCCTCTGTCAATCTCTTTAGATTGAATGTCCTCAACTTTGTCCTAAATTAAAGGTTGAACTGGAAATGAAGTCTTTGAAGATAAACACTACCAAGCATAATAATATTAGTAGTGCAAAAACACAACTTATCTAAGGTGTTTTTATACAAAACTCAAGTGTGATTTCACCTATTTCAACACTTGCCATCTCCCTCATGGGATCAACAAAAGAACTTTCTAAAAAATCTTGGTTTTTGCAAGGTTCCCACATACCAGTTCACTTATAAGAAATAAAAGCCTCGGAAAGCAAACGCATGAATACAGCATACTAATCAAATGCACTTCTGGCCTCTTTCCCTGTGATCACCCAAGGGAAAATACATCTGCCGCTCCATAGCAAGCATACAATTTTACCCTGACTTTCAGGCAAAACACCAATGTAATTGACATGTACTACTAATCAGATAAGTATAACACATGAGGAATCTTTCCCTCTGTGACTAAGAGTGATATGCTTCAGTGGTTATCGCAGCATGTGTGAGGCTACCCTCTTCTTATGCACAAAGATCTTCAAGTGACGCATCCTGAGAACCAGCACCCAGCACTCCACCCATATATGGTTGTATAATTGAAACAATTGCCACTTGAGTTGCTGGCCACCACATCTGTCTATTTCTCTAGGCTGCAGTAAGCACCAGATGTTCCACCAGATGATGGTTTATGATGCCACAAGGTATTGCTGACAGTCTTGGTGGGGATGCAGGCCCTGTGCAGGGATGTCATCCTGACACAAGACAGTGAGAACTGAGAGAAGACAGCATGGTGACCAAAGAGACCCTCTCCTGAGGAGCTCCACGCGTGCTTGCCATGCTGATAAACACACAGGGAGAAGTGCACCTTTCCTCCAGTACCTAGCAACAGAAGTTGCTAGACTTAAAATCCCCTAATATCATACCATTCTGGAAATTCTTTGCACCACCAATTACATTAGCCATTGGTGAATATCTAAAAATTTTGCTTAAGCATAAGCTTGTTGTACTTATGTGCTAACTTCCTAATTTTATAATGAATATTTGATTTATTGCAGAGTACCGCCATACTTTTCACTCAGAATACACTTCTACAGTTTTATTAAATTTGTATGTCTACATGTTTTTTCAAGTAAATATGTGGCCTTCCTGTTGGTAACATTCCAAGTAACTTCTTTTTAAAAACTACTTTCTTTTAATCATTCATTCCAGCACTGCATGAGGATACAATGATAAATAAAACACATAAAACCTCTGTCCTTCTACAGTTAAAATTAAAGCAAGAGAGATTACATTCTCCCAAGGGAGCTTATATTCTATAGAGGAAATGCATTCTAATGATCTATTATAAAATTAACACCTATAAAGTACAGAGGAGCACCACAGAAATGAGATGTGACTGATAAGGGTGACAAGGGCTCCTCCCTACAAAGGAGGATGACCTGGCTTTTCAAGGCAGTGGCTACAGGAGGCAGAATGAGGTCGGTGGCAAGTGTTGGCCTATTGGATTAGTCTCAGTGCTGAAGGAACGGCAGCACCTCCATATTTGAGGATGCAGCCTCTGATCTGGTGCGTCTCCTCAAGGAGTCTAAGTCCTCCGTAGAGGCTAGACTTCCTGGAGACTAGAGACGTGTGTGGGCCTTAATAGTGTAACCATGAGCAGCCACTGGCTGGGGGAATTCTGGTGAGTGAGCTTGCCCCTGACAACCTCCTAAAACCATAGCTAGAGCCTTTCCCTAGCCCAGAATTCAAATAAACTTTACCAAACTGACTTAAACGTTGAGTGGACATACCAGTTCTTCCCTTATCCAACTGCAATTAGTTCCTTGGCTCCAGTTCCTTTGTGCGCAGGAGGAACTTTGCCCACAAATCCAAGAATAGGGAAGTGCCTGGCTCGCCAGAGCCCTCAAAACCTGCCTGGCTTGCAGCATTCAGGGAAAGTGGGAGTGGCAAGAGGACAGTAGTGAACTGGGCTTCGAATGCCTTCAGTGTCTGGGGTGCAGGGTATGTGCCAGGCCTGACTGTTGGCTGGGCCTTCAGTGATGGGCCCTGGCTGGCCCTTTGGTGGTTTTGTTAAAGGTAAATTATGAGACTGTTTGAACACTCTTAGAGGTTGTAGAATTGTAAGAACTGACTAACTGAGAGTAACCCAGGGTTGAGAAGTGACCAGAGCTGTTCCTTAGAGGAAGAAGTGCTTCTCTGAAGAGAAAAGAAGTTCCACAGGGTTCTTTGTAGAGAATGGGTTAGTGGTTGGTAAAATGAGTCAGATGGTTTTAGGGTTAAAGTGGAGAAAAATCTCAGCAACTCAACCTCAACAGTATCATGCAGACATTCAGAATACCCTACTGTAAGGCTAAAGGAGTTTATGATGTTTAGTGCCTCCGAACTTTATAGTCCTCAACCTAAAGAGCAGTCTTGGGCATAGATGACTCCTTGACACCCTTCACCCCTTTGGGTTTCCTCCTTTTTGAGGCATTAATTCATTTATTCATTTTTGGGAACATGTGGCATAAGGAATGGGATTCAGAGGAATAGGGACTTCCTCTACCTGTGTCAGAGCCTGGAGCCATGGGCTGTCTGAGACCCAGGACCAGGAGGTGAGACCTCTTTCTATGTCTCATCTGTGAGTCAAGAGTAGCAACTTGGGGAGAAAGGGAGTCTGTTCTGGGCTTGCACTTTATTGATCCAACCTGTCTAGGGGTTAGTCAAGGTACCCACCCAAGGTCACAGTGGGACTCTGCTGGGTCAGCAGGGACTTACTGCACGCTTTACCTTGGTCTCCTCCATCCGGCTCCATTAGAGAGGAATGTTCTAACATTTTCTGAACTGTGGTGCTTTTTACTAGAAAGGAAATAAAAGGATCTCCGTATTTATGGAGAAATAGCAGTAACATAGAATTGAGAAATCTTACCATCTAGAGAGAAACCCTATTAATATTTTGACATCCTTCTTGCTTTTCTTGGTATACTTTTTATTGTTTAAACCTTAATAATATACACAATTTCACAGTCTTCTTTTTCAATTTATCACTATCACATAAGTATTTCCCCATCACTGAGAGCATAGCATATCCAACATTTTAATAGTTATATTATATTCCATGTACCAAGATTTACTTAATAATCCAACCATTGCTGGAAATTTAGATATTTCCATTTTCCCTACTTGGAATGATATTGCAATGCAGTTCAGATGTTTCCAAGCTATACATATCACCAGAATCAAATTGTTACATGAAATAGTTTCCCAAGAATAGTGTGTGATAATTCCTTTCTTCAAGAAAGTCTTTCAATCATTAGACATTATTATTGTAGAGTAACTATGCCAAGTGTTAAAATGAAAAAGTATCATATTTATCATACATCTATTTGATTGCTAGTGAGGGTGAACTATTCCAGAGTTTCATTAGAAATTTGTAGTTCCTGTTTTGTTAATTGTCAGAAAAACTGGATACAAGTACAAAAGTAATTTTTTAGTTAACAGGGTGGACTCAGCGACAAACTGCTTGGATCTGCATGTTGACTTCTTACTACCTATGCAGCCTCAGTGTCCTTATCTGGAAAAGAGGGATGATGATAATAATACAACTGCTATGTCACAAAGTTGTTGTATTAAGTAAGTTGACATCTGCCAAATGCTTAGCACAATCTGAGACACATGGTAAATTTTTCTTTTAAGTCTTGGGAATTATTGTTATAGTCATTGTTTTTCTGACTCTTTAATGTTTTCATCTTTCTTCTTGTAAATCCCTCCTAGGTTTGTTTGTTTGTTTGTTTGTTTGTTTGCCTCATTGCTCTTTTTATGTCATTGAAAATGAAACTCCCTTGGTGATATTAACCATATCACGATTTTAATCACTACCTAAAAGCACTTTCTTCCAAATCTGTGCCTCTAATTGAGATCTCTCCCTTGAGCTCAGACTCATTTTTGTCTCCCCGCTAAATCCCCCATGAAGATATCACAGGCACATTTGGCCAACAGGGCCCCAATGAGCTCATTATCTTCCATCTAAACTTGGCTCCTCTTCCTACATTAACTTCTTCTGTTAGTGACAGCACCATCTAACAGGGACATGGACAGACTCTGATGAACAGGACCAGAATGTACCACCCCCAGAATATGTCATTTTAGCATAGGATTATTTGGGACTGAATGCAATTAAGAAACAGCAAATACAGAAAGAAGTCTCTGCCCTCTCTTTCTCTCTGCCTAAAAGCATGGCATAATTTTCCTTTTGCAAAGTAAATTTCCATTTGTAAAGTAAATTTCCATTTATAAAGATCTACTCCCACCTTCCCCACCTCCCCATACCAGGAAGAGGGGAATAAATCTTAGTCATAAATTTTTAATCATTGGCGTTAACCCTTCTCACCTGAGAAAGATGAGTTTGGGTAGTACATTGCACCTTACTAAACAACCTTTATCTACCATACATTTCCTAGTTACCTTCTCACAATCTACTCCCCACAATTTATCCACAACTCCCCTTGCCTCTGTCTAATCACTTCACAATTTATTTCCCTCTGTTAAAATGGTATGTAAGGCCCTGGGGTCTAAGTGGCACTTTGAGTTTTCACTTCTTTTTTTGTGGAACACCTCTGTACACATAAATTGAAAATATAATTTGTATGCCTTTTCTCCTGTTAATCCATCCAAAAGATTAAGTTAATTTGCAGGCTCCATGAACCAAACTTAAGAGAGCAGAGGAAAAGTTTTACCTTTTTTATGCTGGGAAGAATCCAAGATTCCTCTTCTCTCTTTCTCCAGCCAATTGATGATTACAATTTGCTGTCTGACTTCAGTCTAGATTTTAACAAACCATTGTACCTCATAGTCACTATGAGACTAAGGAATGACAATGGAACGTTCATGGGGTAAAAGAGTTTATTACCCAGCTTGTTCTCCTGGCATTAGATAGAGAAATAGAAAATAGCTGAAATAATTTCCTCAGGCTTAAGGATTAAAGTATAGTATACCATACCCTTACCCCTCTCCCTGTGGGGGTTACTGAGGGGTCTATATAGAGTGCTACTGGAGGTTCATGCACTGGCCATAATGATAAAACAAAACTCCCTGGTAAGATGCTTCTACTTTCTGCCCATTTAGGATATACTACTGAGAACTTTGGGGTCCACTCTGCTGTTATTCCAGGAATACACAGGAGGCCAGCCTCCAGGCCTTGTCCCCAAGATGCCAGGAGGGCCAGCCATTACTGGTCCATGTGTCAAAATGTCCAAGGCTATGCCCACTCAGTAGACTCTCCAGGGTTTAGTGCAGTTGGTACTGGCAGCAAAATATTATTCTGGTGGCAAAATCTTGGTTTCAATGATTCCTCCTCGACTTGTACTTGCAGTGGTACAGGGGAGGCAGCCATATGTGTTAATTTGTCTATGTTAACATGTCAGGGCTCCCTTTTGGGGTTTCTCGTTCAAACTCCATAGCACTGTCCACAAGTGGACCGACCCTTCCCATAGACTATTGGTGTCTGACTTCGGTCTAGATTTTAACAAACCATTGTACCTCTCTATCATGCCTGCTGCAATAGGATTCTATGGCACATGAAACTTCCATTTGATTCCTAACTGTTGCACCCATTCTTGTAGTGTATGTCCAGTAAAGTGGTGCCTTGATCACTCTCAGTTACCTGTGGTCAGACATAGGCTGCAAAGAGACACTCCAGGCCTCCTTTGGCCATCTGTTGGTCTGCACAATATGTAGAAAAAGCAACAAGACATCCAGTAGCTATGTCCACACAAGTCATGGCATATTGGTACCCTTCTGACATGGACAGAGTCCCAATAATATTCTATCTGCCACCTGACAAGGGGTATCAGCCCCTTAGCTATTGTCCCATGTTGCTGTGGAACTCACTGTAAGTTCCTTTTAGAACATATGATGTACTCCTGCCAGGCTCTGCTGACTTCTTCAAAAGTCAAAGGCAAGCCCCACAGACAGGCTACAGCTCACATTGTCTTTTGCTCTGCATGCAACAAATGCTGAGGCAAGGCTTGCCTTCTAGCCAAAGTACCTGGGACACAAGTCCATGACAGATGGTGGGGCTGTGGAAGTATCCCTGTGGAAGGGCAGTGAAAGTCCATTGCCACCCTTCCCTCATGTGAAGGCAAATTGTTCCTGACGTTTCTGCACTATGTTAATGGAAAAGAAGGCATTAGCAAGATTTAAAACATAATGGTATGTTCCTACTTCATGACTGAAGGTATCCATCAGGTCTGCAATAGAGGGGATGGCAGCATGCATAGGGGGTATGACTTTCTCTGTAATCCACAGTCATATGCCAGGAGCCATCCAGCTTTTTTACTGGCCACACTGGGGAATTGAAAGGACTTGGGTGGGCTTTATAATACCTCCAGTTCCTGGAGGGTTTCTCCAATTTCTTTATGTCCTCCAGGCAATTTGTATTGTTTGGTATTAGTCACCCACTGAGGCACAGGCAAAGGTATGGATGGGTGCTTAGCATGTCCCCTCAGAACTGCCTTTGTCACATGTATCCTTAGTCTGAACTCATCTGCAGTGGTCTGAAACCATAGGCCCTACAGGAGACCTATCCCCAGTATATATTCAGGAATTCAAGAGGTATACACAGTATACTTCTTTAGGGGTAGATGCCCTATTCCCAAAAGGAGTTGGGCTTGTTTCACTCTAATAGCCTTACCCCATATCCATGTATAATAGTGGACATCCCAGGAAACCACTCGGGGTTGCCATAAATCAGTGACCATTCAGCTTCTGTGTCTACCAAAGCCAGGGCATGTTGTATGTTCACTGGGGACCAATGGACAGCTATTTCACCATGTTGCCTCTGGTCCACCCTGGTTCGTCAGGGCAGGTAACTCGACCTCCCTTCAATCAAACTGTGTCCCCCAATCATCTTCCTGTGTGGTCAGGTGAGGTTGGCTCGCTCTCCAGCAGGAAGTATTGCAACACACAGGCCAGACTTGTGGCTCTGTCTCTGGCCTCTGCTTCTTCATTCTCAGTGACTGGAATGGTTGCTCCAGTTTTGGTTTTTGCCACAGCTCCAGTAAGATTCTATTTGACTTCCCATCTAATTTCTTTCTGCTCCTTCCTGTATTAAATTAATCCACATCTGGGTCCTTGCAACCTTCACAGGGCCCTTTAAATTCTTCCTCTAAGTTGCAGACCTTATTTCTTTCAATGCTTTCATTGCTTCAGCCTCAACCAATTCTCCTACTGTATAGGTAACCTCACGTAATGTGCTGCCCTAAGTGAGGAACAAGACTCTGCTGAGGGGAGGATGGTTAATCACCCTGCTTTTACCTCCTCCACTGGACCTCACAGCTCATGTTCTCACACTGCCTCTTCCTGTGCTTTTTGCAGGTGTATGTTCTTCTCCTTCATGGCCTTTCCCTCCTCCACAGTACCTCTCAGCAACAGCATTTCATTTTTTAACAAAACTTTTGCTTTCTCCACAGCACCTTGCAGCAAGAGCCTCCTCTTGTATCAACACCATTTCAGTCTTCAGTGAATCCACAGCAGTTCACAGCTTGCATTCTCATGCTGCCATTTCTTGTGTCTCTTTCAGGAGCATGTCCTTCTCATCTGTAGACCTTTTCAATACTTTGAGAAACATCCAACCCACAGTTCCTGCTGCCTCATTGGCACTCTGTTTCCTAAAGGATTTCAGTATTCTACCTAGGGTCACCCTTACTGCCTCAGGTGTCACCTCCACCTTCCTCCAGTCTTGGGGTGGGGCCCAGCCCTCTAGGAGACAAGCCACCTCAGATCACATGCCCACTGGGGACACTTGACTGTCTCTTATTCATAGGGGGAGCCCGCTGAAGCACCCCTCCCACAAGGGCAGCCTGTTCTGTTCCTCGTTGAACAGTGAATCCTGCTGACAGTGCCAATTGTCTTGCCTATGGGTTTCAGCCCCTGGGCAAGTTCACTATGGATTCAGTGAGACTGAGGAATGACAATGGAACATTCATGGGGTAAAAGGGTTTATTACCTGGTTTGTTCTCCTGGCCATAGGTCGAGAAATAGAATTACATCTGCATTCAACAGTCTGCAGGTCTGAAATCCTCCTTTGTCTCTGCCTCTGCCAAGAGCACTGGACAGAGCTCTTTATATATAGTGACTCAGTCAATAATAGCTTCCTGCCTATGGGTGTGGAAGCAGCAGCCTAGCAGCAGGCCAGTTAACTCATTAAGTAGTTCAGGTTCATGTGAGGATCCTGGCCACAGGGACTTCCATTTGCCCCATGCTCCCTAAGCTCGGCCCTCTTAACCTGGCATATAAGTCACAGAACTTTGTCCCTGCCAATATTTTCTTCTCTAGTCTTACCTGCAGCTTCTTATGCCCTGAATTTTCTCTCTATTAATTCTAAATTATTCTCAATTCACCACTGAACAGCTCCTGCTCTTCTCCTAGTTTCATGGGCCCTTTTCCAGTCCCATTCTCACCTTCTTTGCCTTTTTAATTCTTAATTCTTATTTTAGACATGGTTATGATGTCATCTCTTCTAGGGGGCATTCCTTTAACTCCCATATTGTGTCAGTGGCCATTTCTTAGCTTTCTGTGTGAATCCCTCCCATGGATTCACTGCACTGGATTGTATTTATCGGCTTATATTCAGCCTTCCACACTAGACTGTTAGTTTCTCTAGTTCAATGATTGTATCTGGTTCATTTTTGTATCCCCATAATGTATTTGTTTTGTAGTAGTTCTCAGAAACATTTGTTAAGTTGAAAAACGAAATTGACCATATAAAGAGGATATTAAGCATGAAAGATGCCCAGGGACTGGTTAGTACCTACAGAATGTCATAAACTTAGGAAATGCATGCGCATCCATGAACTGCTCCCCCATAAGAACAAAATGTTGCTTGGTAAATGTAGTAGAGACTGTTAGCTGCCTATTGGGCATCATGTTTCCCTTCTTTCCCACCAGTCAGGTCTCCATTCATCATCTATTCATTCCCTTGCCTCGACATTTCCAGCTACAGAGCTGCACATGCTATATTAATATATCTCCTTTGCCAATGACTGATTCAGGAGTGGCCGTGAGGCTCATTTGGGACCATGGACATTGGAGGAGAGAGAGGTTTTCTGCATTATTCAGGGTGACCTTTAAGAGCTTATTCTCTCTCTCTCCCTATGTAAGGCCCTTCTTCCTGCTGAAGCCATTTATCCTGTTGTCTCAGCTTGGGGATAAAGATCATACAGCAAGGAAAGATTAATATTGAGGATCCTGAGGAAAAAAAAACTGGAATTGCACCCTACCCCTGTACTTCCAGATATGCAAGCCAATTAGATGTCTATTGCTATACTGATTTGAGATATGAAAACATCATAATTAGTTAAGTAAGCCAGAAATCACCACAGGAAGACTCATCCACACCACTCTTGTCTCTCTGGCCTTCTTGCCATTCCTCAAACCACTGTTGTGGGTTGAATTGTACCCTCTAAAAATTCATATGTTGAAGTCCTAACCTCTAGCACCTTAAAAATGTGACCTTATTTAGAAACAAGATCATTACAAATGTGATTACTTAAGCTAAGATAAAGTCATCTGTAGTAGTGTGGGCCTGTAATCCATTGTGACTGGTTTCCTCATAAAAGGGAAATTTGGGCACAAATCTGTACCCATGCCACATGAAATTGAAGACAGAGATCAGGGTGATGTTTCCACAAGCCTAGGAATGCCAAACATTGCCAAGAAACCACCAGAGGCTTGGAGAGAGATATGGAACAGATTCCTTCTCTCAGTCTTCAGAATGAACTAGCTCTGCTTATCTTGGACATCTAGCCTCCAGAAACATAGGACAATATATTACTATTGTTTTAGCCACCCAATTTGGTGTTACTTTCTTATAGCAGTGCTAGAGAACTAGTACACCAATATAATTTCCAAGCTGGGGCTTTTGTACTAGCTGTTCATACACTTAGAACGCCCTCATACCTGATCTTTTCATTCCTGGTCCCTTCTTAGTTTTCAGATCTTAGCTGAAGAGTCCCCTCCTCGCAGACACCTTCCAGCACTACCCAGTCTAGAACAGCTACACTTGTTACTTTTTATTATCACCCTACTTTCATTTTCTGCTCATCATTCACCACTCTGAAATTTTTCTTGCAGATTTAATTGTGTGTTGATTGTGTTGGGGAGGAAAAATTTTCCTATTACCCTTCTAGGTTCTTTAGCTGGTCTAATAATTAAATTGACATGAAACAGGTCAACAGGAGAAAAACAAATTTAATTTCATACATATAGAAACCCCTATGAAAATGTGAGATCCAAGGGCAAGTTGGGCAGTTGAGGCTTATGGCCTTCTTGTGCGAAGGACTGGGATGGGGGCCTGGGCTTCCAAGGGGAGGACAGTGATTTACAGGGCGGTAAGAGGAGCAGATGCTTGGTGATTAATTGTTTGCCCTGACTTACAGATGGGTCACACAGAAGGAAGTTGTATCTGGTAATAGCTGTCTCTCTGAACCATGTCTCCATCTATATTCTTTTTTGGGTAGTTAAGGAGAGAAAAAAGTTCTTGAGTCTGGTGAGTCCTTATTGCTTTCGGCTCAAAATAATCCACATGCCAAAGTGGCATATTTTAGGGTCACACATTCTGCCCCCCTTCAATTATCTGCCTCATTTGTGAAGTAGTTCAGGATATACCACCCCCAAATATGCAGCTTTGATACGTTTTTTGAAAATTTTGAGCTTAAGTCGCTTAAAAAACAGCAAATGCAGGGAGAGGCTTTCTCTGAACTCTCCTTATCTGCCTAAAGTCCAAACCTCCGAAAGGGCCTCAATTATCAAAAATCTCCTCCCTGGGAGTTTCATCAACCAAGAAGGATTGATTCCTAGCAGAGAAGAGGAACCCTAGCTAGACAAACCTTGTTACACACTACCGCACCTCCCATCTATTCTCCCCAGATTCCATTCATCTTTCATTCATCTTCATTTCCTGGAAATCATGTACTCTCCTCCAAGCTGCCTACAGCCCTGTTTCCCTTACCCATCAGATAGTACATAAATTCTCAAATCTCACCTTTTTGGGGTATTCATATTTTTTTCTGTGATGCCCTTGGGTACATTGTATTAAAATTTAAATCTGTTTACTTTTATCCTGTTAATCTGCCTGTAATTTGTTACAGTAGTGCATAAGAAACTAGTGTACTTGCCCTGTTGGTTAATGTTACAAGTGGCTAATGGACGTACCTGTGTCAGTTGATCAGAGGGTCCTCTCACCTTCGGAGGTGATTGATTTGTTAGAGATGCTGCAATAATTACTTAGTTTGAACTTCCTATATCCTGAACAAAATTATGAAAGTGTTATGCAGTTGGCTGTCATTATTATCATCTATTTCAAAATGATCTGTAATATTACCCCAGGTTATGAATCCAATAACCAATAGTCACTAGGAACTTTTCACTTTATACCATATACCATCAGAAGCAGATAGCCAACTCTTCTTGAAGTTCCTTGACTTACACTGAGTGCTCCATTTGACATACTACTTTTTTGCTTAGGCCGTCATTTATTTATTTATTTATTTATTATTTTAAAAATTTTGATATCATTAATGTACAATTACTTGAACAACATTATGGTTACTAGACTCCCCCTATTATCAAGTCCCCCCCACATACTGCATTATGAGGTTATTACCTACAAACACGGGTATCCTATAAGACCAATGGTGAATTGCCTGAGATTAAAGAGAACCTACCTTATTGAACAAATAGACTCAAACAGAAAGGTGAATATGAGTTAATAATTATGATAATTTTTGGTGCCACAGTCAAGGAACTTCTTGAAACTATTACTAGATATAAGTGCACCATGAGAAGGCTAAGCTAATTCTTTTTAAGACAAGGCATGGTAAAATGGAAAGCTGGGATTTGGGAGTTGGCCCAGCCTACGTTTAACACAATTCACTAACTCTATGCAATGTTTGGAAAGTTTCCTTCTTGATAAAAATGAAGATAAAAATAACTGTATTTTGGTTGAAACTTTAGAAATAGTATGCAAAATGCCTAATAAATTACCTAATACATAGTAGGCATTCTGTTAGTTTATAAGCAGCGATTTTTAGAGTTGCTAACATTGGCTTTTGCTGTCTAACCAACTACCCCAATACTAAATTGCTAAAAAACAAAAACTGTTTCTCATGTCGTTAGCTGGGCATTTTTCTGGTTTGGGTTACAGTGGGGCTTAATTATCTAGGGCCTCAACTGGAATGTCTAGGAAGCTAGGAAATTTTCTCTCCTCATGGTCTCTCATCTTCCAGGAGGCAGAAGGCTTTCAGGAGGCAGAAGGCTTCCTAGCAGCAAAAAGGGCAATCCCCAGTAAGTAAACATTATTTATGTGTCTTCTAACATTTCATTGGCCAGAGCAAGTTACAAGGCCAAGATCAGATACACAGGCTGAGAAAAAGTCTTTACCTCTTAATGGGAGAAGCTATAAAATCACATTGCTAAGGGCATGCATAGGGGGAGAGGAGGAATTTTGGGTCATTTTTTGCCGTCTAACACAAAAGTCAATGAAAAAATATAGCTAATTGATATAAGTTCACTAACTCCAGGCATGACTAGAAAAAACTGTGAAAAAATTCATATATAAATATATAAATCTCTCTATCAGATAGTTCATTCAGAAAAAAGGACTTCTTTGGAGAATCGTCTTATTCATGGGAGTGAACACAGCTAATTCTGAAGTTAATAGGACCCTTGTGTATGCATCCAAGAGCAGAATTTGGCCACTGTGTATGCCACTCAGTGCCTTTATTTATATTATAAATTACCACGTTTTATTATGTCTACTCCCATACCGTTTCCATTATAGTCTATTATTTTAATAAATGTTAAAATGGAACTAGCAATTAAATTACTACACCATTATTCATACAACCTAAAGTGTTTGACCTCAATCTCTAGAAGCAGGGGGATTTGTAGTTGACTAAATCTCTGTCTATGTGTGTATGGACTCTTTTAATTGTACATATTTTCTTAGTGTTGATTGTGGCCAGAAATTCTACTTTAATTTTAGCCTTTTCTCATGAGGGAGACTGAATTATATTTGGGATATCATTTGAGTTCTTGTTTAGATTAACAGATTTGAGTGTGCCCCAAAGGTCCCTGCACTCCATTTATATTCAAGTATCTCCACTGTGTTTTCTTAATTTGTTATATTATAAATACATATGTATATGTATACTGTAGTTTCTACCACATGTTCATCAAAAAGTAGCATGTTGTTCATTATCCTTGTTAGTTCATGTACGGATCCATTGGAAGTGCTTGTGAGGCAAGGGCCGGTCTTTTTATGTTGTTGCATTTCATACAGTGTCAGTCAATTTGCTAAGTGCCTAGAATAGGGACGGCTACTATTAGTTCTTTAGGGTTGCTGTAATAAAGTGCCACCACCTGGGAGGCTTAAAACAATAGAACTGTATAGTCACATAGTTCTGGAGAAGAGAAAACAAGAATCAAGGTGTTGCAGGGCCGTGCTCCCTCTGAGACCTGTTGGGGAATCCCCGTGACTCTCCCCAGCTTCCAGCCCTTTGCCCACGACCTTGGGTGTTCCTTGGTTTGCAGCTGCATAGCTCCAATCTCTGCCTTACTCAGCACATGACTGACTTTCTCCGTATGTGTGATGTTTTTGTTTTTGTTTTTTGTCTCTACAAGGCTGTCCTCTCAGAAGGACACCAGTCATTTGCACCAGTAAAATTTCATCTTAACTAATTATATCTGCCATAACCCTTTTTCAAATCAGGTCACATTCTGAGGTTCTGGAAGTTAAGACTTCAACATATCTTTTTTGAGGGCACCCAGTTCAATCCATAATTGTAGGTAAATAACAAATATTTGTGGAACAGTCAATAAGCATGGAATTTTGCTAGTGTTCTTTGTGCATTTCTACCAAGTCTCCAAAAGGAGTATTGGCCCAGGGAGGGGATGAGGGAAGGACAGCGTCAGAAAAATAGCAAAATAATTGACAAGGTCAAACATTACAAAAGCCTACAGGGAAATATGCAACTTCACTAATAGAAAATGATACATAAATTAATACCACTATCACAGGCATCAGAAATTTGATTCCACAACTTGGAGGATAAGAAATATCACATTCCTATTTCCTTTACCATTTCAGCTTGACATTCTAGGGAAGTTTGTCCTGATGGCTCTTTGTGGGTTATCACTTTCTACTCTAGTGGTTTATGGACCACCATGTTCTTTTCACTGATTAAAAACTTGCTACAATTGTGATTTAACATTTATTTGTGTGAATATTTGATTATTGCTTTCACCAGTGAAACTTAAGCTCCAAGATGACTGTGTCTATTGCCATTCTTCTTTATATCTGCAACACTTAGCATGGCCCTTGATAGGAGGTACTTAAGAATGTTGTGTTGATTGGTTGATTGACTAAATGAATAGATGAATTGGTGAGATGGGTGGAAGTTTACCTTTACAGTGGCTGTAGGAAATATTTGATATTGCATTTTTTGTTATAAATTGCTATATTCTTACATAATGTTACTATATTCTAAATGTATAAGTTATTATGCATTGTTACAATGTTTATTTAATATTCTTAAATAAAATATGAGCAAGATTGCCAGGGCAATATTTATATACTTAGGTAAACAAACTTTGTTCAAGCACTTTACCAGTACTCCGTTGCATACAAATATTTAGTATGCTAATTACAATTAGTAATTATATATTTATTGTAGGAACTCTTTCTCTTGGAAGAACTATAAGTAATCCCAATTTAAATTACAATATATACTTGAAAATTATGATGCTAAATTTTGTATGTATATTTTATTACATTAGTTTTTTTTAACTTCTGTTGGTTTGTTTCTTCCCTATGCAGTGCAAGTTAGTGTTTTCATATACTTTCAAATTAAAATAGGATGTGCTTTTACACAAACACACACACCCACACACACATGCACACAAGCATGCCAGGGCCAGAGTGATGCTAATTATTATTCCTCAATTCCAAGTAAATCATATTCTCCTTAGGATTTATGGATCTTTCCTAATCCTTGCTGTTAAAAATGAATTAACTTGCTCTGATATTTTAGAGAATGTCTAATTATTTAATTATCTCCATTATGTGAATAAAGCTTTGGTGAATTCCCTTCCTAGAATCATCATGTGCTTCCTCAGGGCCAAATCTCATTTGAATGTACAACAAGTACACACACACACACACACACACACACACACACACACACACATACATACACTATGGTGATAAGACATTACAAGCAATTCTAATTAAAATTATTGAGACTACGTTGTATTTTAAAATCATCTTCCTCTGAGAGTAACATAAAATGGTGATGTATATACTCCAGCGAGAGACCCAGTACATGTGAGCTTTCAGTCATTTTCCTGAGACCAGGCAAGAGTTCATCTCCAGTCCCTGGTTGGCCTCTTGTGGGAAAAGAAATACTGCGCACTTGGCTTGACATCAGTGCCATTTCCAAATGTTACCATGGTGATCACCTATGCAGTATCACTAACCCTTCTCACAACAACTCAATTTGAGATTCAAGTTTCACGTTTCCATGATTATGGGAAGGTAATTAGTTCATTACTCAAGGGAGGAAGATTTAAGAGGTAAATAGCTCTTCATTAAATCTTAAATGATTCTAGTTTTTTGAGGCCACAGAAATGCCAAATATTAAAGTGATGAAATTCAAAGAGTAAAACATGACTGGGAATTGAAAGAAATTCAATTTTCGTGCAGCATAACCATAAATATTTTTCCTCTAGTGAAAACATCTTGCATAAAGGAAAAGTATATTGTGTCAATAATTCATGATTTAAAATAATTTCCATGTAAAATAAATGCATGGAAATGTTTGTGGGTATACTTGAATAGGAATGCCTATAAAAAGAGGGATTTTATGAACTGAACTGAGAGGAGGTAGTGTCATATTTTATAAGGTATACTTTTTTCTATACATCTAAATAAGAATTTCATTGTAAAAGAAAGGATTTTCATTGTACAGATTATCCTTTTATAAAGAATGTTGCCTTTATTTCCTGTTAATGAGGATTATGGAGTTGAAAATAAATATTAATGTGTGATATTTTCAAAATATCTTTGATTTTATTAAATGTCACAGGGTAGTTGTAAATTAAAGATCCTGGGATTCTTAAATATAGAAGTAAGTGGCCGTTCAGGCTGCTTTGCCCACTGCGGTGCAAGAGGGTGCCATGTTGCGACTCAACCATCCAGACCATGAGTTCCCGGAAGGGACTCTGAAATGACAGGGAATATTTTAGGCCAAAAACGTTTGGCTGACCTATACTGCATTTTATTTAGGTTATGTCTACTACAAGACAAAAACTTCTAGCCACACCATGTTCTTTTTAAGATGATTTTTCTTTTTTTCTGTTGCCTTTTTGATTGTGTTGCTTCTGACAAAAAGTCCATTAAAGATTTTCAAAGAGAATTAAAGATACTAAGAAGGTTGACTCCTATATTTGACAGAGAATGTGCAGTTCAATAGTAGTGATTTAACTGTGACCTGTCTGAGGTCCTGTAGATGTATGACTGAGAGAGGACAAGGACAAATTCAAACATAATTATTTTCTCGAAGAAAGACTGTTTTAAGCCTATTTTCTCCTTTCTTGGTCTTTAATATTTCCTAATGCTGCATTAATTTACTTATAGTGGTGACAGGCTTTTTTTTCCTTTTCTTTTTTTTCTTTTTGTTTAGTGGAAGGAAAATTAGTCAGAATTGATTGTTGGAAGGCTCACTGATTGAGTAATTAATTAATTAAAAATTATTCATTCATGAATGTCTGGAGAGGTGGAATGAGAAGGTTAAGAGGTTCAGAGGGGCTACAGTCATCAGTGCCTCTTTGCTTGGTATTCATATAAAACTTATCATTAAATCATTAAAAACTTATCAAAGGAATTCCAGCTTGCACACCTCTTAGTAGATAGAAATTGGAAGATCGACAGGCACAAACAAGACCTGTACTCTACCAACAAAGTCATACAAGTCATGGAAACATCCAATAGATATTAAGTTTTCAAAAGCTAGATCCAGTGTTCTAATGTGACAGAGTCTTCCTGAAATTTGCAGACCACAGCGGGGGATCACAGTCAAGCGTAGAACAGGCAACATTTTAGAACGGAGCCTGATGAACTGACTATTCCAGTGGTTTTCATTCTTTGTCTTTACCTGGAATTTGTCATGGTCCTCAGTCTTCTTGCTGAATTTTACTTTCTGACACTCACAAGTGCCTTCCCCCCACTCCCTCCTGTTCCCCCAATCCCAGGGTCCAACGGAATGTACATTAAAAATTCCAGTCACTTTTTAAGCAAAGCAATTTAGAAATTTGTCCAAATGCTGTGTGTCTGTGTGTGTGAGAGTTTGCGGTGGGAACTTGCCTTCCATCACAAAGAGGTCCTGAAGCTGTTTATTTTCAAACAAAAGCCATATTTCTTTAAGAGAAATTTCTTCTGCTTTATTGGTACAGCCAGTTCATACTACAGCTGGCTTTTAAAATAATGTTTTTCTCTACTCTCAGTTTACTATCTATACATTTTGGTTAAAAACATTTGGTTAAAAACTTTAAATATCTTACAGTTTTGTCAGTTATTCTTCAAAAAAGCTGAAAAAAATTTTGTTGCCTTTCATCTGAATTGCAATAAATTTTTGCGGGCTTGTGCAGAGTGTTGTGAGTGTTAGAAATATAAATGGATAAGGGGCTTCTGAATCAATAAGCTGAGAAGACTCACAGTTCTTTCTTCAAGTTCTTTTCAAGGTGCATTAGTAGGGTAAGCTAAATTGTGCCACAATATTAAATGACACAACACAGCAAAATGTATTTGTCATTAAGGTAAAGCACTCTGTGAGTCTAGGTGGCACTTCAGGACAGCTATCTTTCACGTGATGGCTCAGCAGATTTATGGCTCCTTCAGGGGTGTTATGACAGAGGGACAGAGAGTGGGAAACTGGGCAGAGTCTTTTTATTGGCTAAGCCTGGAAGTCCATGTGTCACTTGTACTCACATATTGTAGAGAACTTTGAGCTGAAGGTCCCATCCAACAGCCCTGGGCTAGGTCCCAGGAAGGAAATAGGAACTGATACTGAGAAGTCCTAGAGGAGTAGCTGGGAAACGGAAGGAGAATGTATAGGCAAGGGGAGAAATCCTAAGCCACAGAAAGACATTTCAGTCTCATGAGCCATCACTGGAGGCTTGATTATGGGGTGCTTCGGCAGGTTGGGGTCTGTTGTGAAACAAAGGAAAGGGCTTCTTCAGAGAAAGAGAAAGCAGCCACACAAAATCAGTACTCCATAGCTTTGAGGAGAAAGGGAAGAGGGATATCGCAGTAGTTTGAAGGACACCAAAATGTCACATTTTGAAATTTAAAAAAAATTGTATCAAATAATATGGTGCCTACCAAATAAAGTAATGTGAGAGCTGCAATGGCATTATCCATTCAGTTAGTGTGGATTAATGGCTACTATCATGTCTCCTGAGCAGATGGATTTACTAAAATAACCTCTTAGCTTCATTTTGTGCTAACAGCTCCACCAACTACCCTAATTAATTGCCCAAAAACTGTTAATAACCACGTCATCATAGACCATCATGTAAATGAGCTTTAAAAAGTAAAATCTGAAGAGCAATCTTGCCATTCATTTATCTGAACTAATTATAATGTAGGAATAATTCTCACAGCAGGTGAAAACTGAGAAAAAGCATGCTTTTGCAGGAAAGCAAAACATTTTAGGTTCGATCTAAAAATTTTAGAAGAAACAGAGCTTCCTTTTTGCAAGGCAGAGTATTTTAAGGGTGTTATTTCTGTTACAATCACATTCTTAATGAAATATTTGTAAAAAAGTCCAAAAGATATGGAAGATTATACTACTAAGATACTAAGGTTTTTTTTTTAATGGTAATGAAATGGCCTATTCACATTTTATTTTCATGAGGAACTTATTTCCCAAACCAACAAAGCAGAGAAGGCGTCATACTTGAGAGTCAATGGACAGTCAGAAATTGGTTTTCTCCTAGTGCCACTGTAATTTATAGCTAAAATGTAGAATATATTGTTTCTTAGGAAGACAGCTTGTAGCGGAAAGCAATCTATAGAGTTTTGCATCCTACATGTACTTTTTAGCTGTGTGAGGCTGGATTTGTTACTTTTTACTTCCTGGAGCCAGAGGACGCAGAATTAGGGTGAAGATGAGCTATCATGATATGTGATGGCCTCATCACTATTCTGGACTTATGGTAAGTATTATTTATTGTAGCTATTACTTTTTATTTTCTGTGGAATGTTTTCTTTTACACATTTGTAGCAGGTTATTCACATTTTCTTGAGTTTTATGTAATACTTTACTTTTGGGGAAAATCCTGTGTTTATAAACTATTTTTCTATGTTAAACAGTGTCAAAAAGACTCCAAAGGGGAAAATACTTAGAAAATTAAGAATAATCTGAGTAAGAAGGAACCTTAAAACTCTTTCTAGATGCAGGTGGTTGTTTTAAAGTCTGCATCTAGTGAAATCAATTTTTAAGAAAGATAATTTGCCATATGTGAGAAAAGTTGTCGTCAACACAGATGGAAGAAAAGCTACATATACACTCTGATAATTTAGTTACCCAAAGAAGTATATCGAAAAGAAACTCAGTAAAGTTGTATAGAACAGGAAGACTCTCGTGAATTTCATTTATACTGCATATTCTGACCTGTGATAGATAGAGATGTAGGACAGCATAAGGAATCTTAAGTCACAGAGAGGCGTTTTTAATGAAATATCAAAGGAGATTTTTACCATGATATCCTTCTGTAGGATTTTGCCTTCATTTTGATTTCAGTAAATGAAAATGTGGAGGGTGGTGTAGGCTTACTAATAACTTCATGCAGCCCACGTTCATGCTCCATAAAGTGTCAACTACTTTTGTTAAGAAAAATTATCCCAAACTTTGTAAATAAAGCAGAGAATGAAAGAGTTTCCAGGGTCATTGTTTAACAGACTCATGCAGGAATTTTTTAATTTTATGAGAGAATGCGTCTTAACTATCAGCTATTTGCTACTTAATCATGTTTTCCTATTATCCATTTACCGTTTAACATGTGTGTTTCTGGCTGATAGAAAAGATGATGACAAATGTTTTACTTTTATTTCTCTATAGGACATTAAGCAGTTTTTTTTATCTATTAGCAAATCCATTTCAGCATTCCTTTGACTGACTGACTGTTGTTTAAAAAATTTATTGTGACACTTAAGGAATGGGAAGGAAGACTTTTCCAGGGACCACTGCGGTGAGGTTTTATAGTACATCAGAGAGAAATTGGGCTCAACTCCAAATACAAGGAAAAGTGGGAGTTTATAGCCAAGCAGCAGGGTAAGAAGTCAGTGGATATGAGATTATTCAGAAGACATATCAAGGTTAGAGAAGATTCTTGTTTAAATGACCTAACAGGAATATGGCTGAAGTCAGGCCAGGGTGGTCAGATAGTGCTATGGCGGCAGGTAAAATACAAGGATTGTGATCAGATATTGTGAGTGTTCAAATATGGATGGAGGGTGGCTATTCCTCTTAAACTGACTTACAAAATTCTTGCTACAACTAGGTGACCTGACACAGGCCTCACAAGGATGGGCATGAAAACCCAAGGTCAATTTCTAGAGGTCTTAGAGGAGACTGACTAGAATTAGACCAAGGAAAGCACTTTGTCATTACACAGTCTCTGTTTCTCAAAATTTCCTTTAAACTATCCTTTCCATCTTACTGGAAATTGATTGATTAATAAATACATATTATAAATTAACTAATTAAATCTTTGCTCTATGTTAATTTTATGTTTATATGAGAGTTATCTTTTGAATTTTTTGAAAATCATGATTGAGTCCCTCAGTCATGAGCTCATTCTTATATGAAGGTTTCTGAAATATAACTTTAAAAGTTGGGGAGGAAATAGTATCCTTCCTCAGGAGACTAATTCAACTCTATGCTTTTAATCAGTTTTGTAACTGATTCAGAGCATTTTTGTATACGTATAGTGGGAATGTCAGCATCTTTAATAAGAATATGTCCAATTAGGCAATAGCAGGTCAAAAGTTCCTTTTAAGAGCATTTCCACATTTTAATATTTTAGGAGACAAGAATTATCACAAAAGAGCTAAGTAAAATGATTTGATGTGCTCAGCAATATAACATATGGTATGATACACATGTGACCAATTATTGCTTAGGCTCAGTGTTACATATTTTTAAGCAACATTTTAATAAGGAGAACAGCATAGTATAGAGATAATAAAGTGTCTCTGCATAGAGTTTGCATTGCCAGTAAACATGATTTTGGAAAATGAGATGGAATACAGGTGAAACAGTAATGAGCAGACCATAGATTATTTTTTCTAGTGTTTTGTATTCTACTCCTTTTTTGTTCCTTTATGTTTTAGCTTGGGTCCAAACTGGAAAGAAAGTGGCTAATTGGAAGAGAATTAGTTATAAACGGATGGCTTATAAAGGTATGAGAATAATATAAAGAAACTACAGGTGATAGTGTAGCAGTGACTGTGTGCCCAGCGAGGGGACACCCAGTGGGTGCTGTGACCCTTGGTTAAGGGAGTTGACCTGTTACTGGAAAATACTGGAAAAACCTGGACTGGATCACTGATGGAAGAACCAAGCAGCACTTGAAGGTCTTGGAGTGCTGAGGTTTATTTTACACCAGCGGGCTCAAAGGGGAGTAATCTCCCAAGGTCTGAGCCCCAAACAAAGGCAAGGGGAGCAATACATATCTTTCTGCTTCCTTATCTGCAACATTTCTACGGGCACAGCAAGCAAGCAAGGGGGAGTAAGTTTAGGGAGTGTGCTTATGGAGTGAGTGCCTGGTAGAGTGGGAATTAAGGGACTGTTCTGTTGTCCTTGTTGAGAAGAGCAGCAGAAGGGAGCCACCTGGACTAGATTGCTGTCCTCTTAAATTTTTCCCTATCAGACCCTGCAGAGAGGGAACTGTGGGAATGACTATTGTGACTTTACTCTCCTCCTTTCTCCATCTCCTGTGGGTGCTCCCAATTGGCTAAATTTGGAGCCAGAAACCAGAAAAATGTGCACACTGGTGCAGTCTATATTCATCAGCCTCCTGGGGCACAGAGTAGGGTGAAAATGCATAGAAACAGGTCTACAAGATAATATAGAAGACGTCTTGCACATCTGGAAAATATTCAGCAGGGATGCTAGTTGCTAGAATATAAATAGGCGAGGCCAAGACTGGAAGTCTTTTCTGGCTGGGTTCATAGGTTCGTGCAATCCATGTTTCAGGCGAAGGGAACATTTAGTATTGAATGAGAGCTCTGCCTGTTCAGATAGGGAATCAGGCCTGGAGGGCAGCAGTCAGTAAGTCTGAGATGCAGGTAAGTTCATTCTGGAAACAAATAACCTGGTGACACTGGGACAGTCCCTTTAACTTGTCTAGTTTTACACTTCTTCATGTGTAAAATTAGAGAGTTTTAATAGAATGAATATTTTATCTTCATATGAATTTTAGTGGGAAAATAAAAACCAGGACAAACTTTTTCATCAGTTTTATATTGCCTTACTTATAAGTATCGTTTTCCAGAAGCGCTGCTAAAGCAGTATCTTTTGTGTTCTCATATTATTATTTATCAATGAATTCTCCCCGAAGGAGGCAATCAACACCAGATTGTTAGGGTCACTTTAATCAGAGCTGTAATGGTTTACTCTATTCTATGAAGTTGATATTTATTCTATATGTAATGAGGAAGCAAGAAGTGATAAAATGGTCAGCTAAAAGAATTAAGCATTTATATCCAAACGCAGAGGAAAAAGTCTTTATTTTAATTAGATATTCCTCTCAAGTATAAAGGAAAAGGTAACTTAGTGTCCCCATTACAAAAGAAGCAACTCAAGGTTAAGTAATTTGCATGTGGACTAGTTGACCCAAAGAGAGAATGAGGGGATTGGTATTCAACCTAAGGTTGTGTGCATTCCCAGCCTGGGGCCTAGAAGCCCTTTCTGAATCTCGCTGAGGAGAGATCACCCTGTGCAGCTTGATTGCTCCTGTCAAGTGTGTGCTTGGCTTGCTCTCCAGCTCACATGCCTCTGCTGATTACTGGCAGCTTGAAATTGTCCTGAAAGAGAATGAGGGCTCTTGATTAATCCCCATGCACAGTGTCAACATATTATTGATTCATTATCAGCACATCATGTTTTCTTTCCCAGCAACAGGGTTGGCGGGAAGGCTAATGTAACTTCAAAACAGATGCAACCCAGTGAACGTTCAAGATGGGTAACTAATGTCCTTTTTCTGGGTAAAGTCCTTCCAATACATAAAATGCTGAAAATACTCCTTTTCTCTAGAGAAGAACTGTAGAGTTCAACAGTTCCAATTTAACAACTATCAAGTAATATGGTTTATTTTATTATTTATGTGTTTAGTTATCAAAGCAGTAGATAAGTCCTCTAAGCTAGAGTGGCTTCAATATTAAGCATTTTATTATCTACCTTTCACCTCTGTCATTAAGTACATGGCTTTAAAGAGACACAGAAACATTGCTTTATTCATTAATAATTCATTACTTTATTCAATTGTCTATTTCCTGAGACCTACTATATTCTATACTAGGCACCAGGAATACAAAGCTGAAAACATCACAGTTAGATTCAGAGTTCACAAAGAGAAGGAGGGTTGGTATGTAAAATATATGTTTAGTAGTAGAAATACATGTAAGGTAATGAAGGAATGCTTAATTTTTATGATGGAATGTTAGAGAAAGTTGTCACTGTGTGAGGGTTTGGGAAATGAATAGGGGTTCTCCAGGAAGAAGGCAATAAAAGAAAATTTGGGACAGAGAGAAGAGTTTGTGAAAAGGAACTAACATTTTCTGTAGGATATCAATAGTAGTTGAGTGTTTCTGAAGAGTACATTTCAAAAGGGAGTTGATTATTAGGCTACAAAGGTAGGTAAGGGACAGATTTTTAAGAGTCTGTCTTGTCTGCAAAGCAGGCTGGATTCCAGTTTAGGAGGCAATAGGGTTCTGAACAATGGAATCAGAACTACATGTTCAAAGATCCCCCTGATATCTTTGATTATGTCATCGGAATTGAGGATCCTACTCTTAGGCTATTGATACAGGACAGTTAAGGAAGTGCTTTGGCAGTGCGGATGGGATGGAAGGTGAGAGTGTAGCGTGCATCTAGGAGATGCAAACAGAGGGACTCAGTTCAAATTGGATGTTGGGAATGAAAGAGTTGTTGAGGATAGCTCACAGTTCTATTTTCTGTCTGTTCCGTCCCAACTGAGGTAGGAAAAAGCAACAGAAGAGGACCATTGTGGTGGCAGGAAGCAGGGACAAGAAAGGGTGTGGGGGAATAACTGCTGAAATTTTCAGCTGGTTGACTTTCAGGGGTAGATCAGTAAGTCCCACAGGCAGGCATAGGAATTTAGCTGGGTTATGGAAAAGCCCAAATCACAGGCAGACATGAGTGCAGTCCATATTGCTCTCAGTCATAGGAGTGCTGGCTCTGTCTCAAAGACCATGCCCAATTGATAATCCCTTGCAATTCCACAATCACCTCTTTTTATTAAGTCCTAGTGATCATATCTTCATTTTAAATATAAGACCACAACTAGCTAATCACTGAAAATGAGGCTTTTGCTATTTCCTCCTTAAAAAGTTTATTTTGAAACCATTTTAGGCTTTCATAGAAGTGCAAAAACAGTGAAGGTGTATCCTTCACCCAGTTTCCCCCAGTAGTGTCATCTCAGAGAATGTTAGAATTATCAAAATAAGGAACTTGATATTATTACATTATTAAGCAAACTACAGACCTTACTCAAATTTCACTAATTTTTACATGCACTTATTGGTTTGTGGTGGTGGTGTGTTTTTGTGTGTAGGTCTATGAAATTTTAACACATGTATAGATTCATATATCCACTACCATGTGTGGAGGGCTTCCATCACCCCCAAAACTCTCTCCTTCTATCACTTTAGAGTCATCCCCTGACCCCACTCCATGGCCTAACAGCCAGCAATCTCTTCTTCCTCTCTGTAGTTTTGTCTTTTTGAGAATGTTACAGGAACGGAATCACGCAGTATGTAACCTTTTGAGAAGCAGTATGTAACCTTTTGAGAATGACTTTGTTTGTTCAGCCTAATGCCTTTGAGATTCATCCAAGTTGTTAGGGGTATCAGTAGCCAACCGTTTTTAATTAGAAATTAAACCCAGTTGAAAAGCCTGTCTCTGGCCTGCAATTACTTTGAGGTTTTGGTCAACCTAATTAGCCATGATTAGTAAGTGGTAATGATTTGCTTATCTTTCTAAGATTGAAATTTGATCATAACATATTCACATGCAAAGAGCCATAGGGGTCACCCCATGGAGGCAGCCATAGTGGTACAAGCTGAATGCCTCACCTGAAATCAGAGGCAAAATAGGGAATGGGTGGAGCCAGTTTTCAGAAGGCAAATACTTAAGAGGTGGTGACAGATCAGGACCTGAGTTTCTGTTGGCTACAAAGGCAAGAAATGCTTCCAGGCTAAATCCCACTCAAATAATGAGACTTGAGTTGCAGAGGCTAGCAAGGAGGCATACTTGTGATATGAGCTGAGACTGGAGCATCTCTGGGGGCCCCTACAGGTCTGGTCTTCCCTGACAAACTGGAAAGAGCCTGTGAATAGTACCTGAGCTTTATCTACAGCAGACAACTTCCTTTGCATGTATAAATAAACATTCAGTCCTGGCAACTGTGTAGCAAATGCTTTGGCAACTGTTAGAAGTGCTGGGCAATATTTCTGGATACCAAACCAGGTGGATCTCAGACTAAATGTAGGAGACCAGCCTCTCATAGTGGGAGAGGCCCAATGTCCCCTTTGTAGGGCTGTCTATTAAGTTGAGGAACAACCTTTCTGCACTTCCATTTTTGCTGCCTTTAAAACTCTCAAAGCCAGGGCTTGAAAGCTTCTGTTTGGGATTAACCATCATAAACATGATATTGATCCAGTTATGGCACAGAATGATCAAAACATAATGAACAGCTAGAATCTTATGAAGTACGCCTCATTTGGTGAAGAACATTAAAAATGGTGGCTCCTGAAATAAATGAGTGGAGGTAAAGTTGTATAAAAACTGTGATTACCTCCTACTTTCTTCCTTTGATAGATACTAAGGGTTGAGCTCTACAAGTGAAGATTGACATTAAGACTAGACAAATGCCTGCTGAGAGATACAGCTGCAACCTTATAAGATGAGGAGTGTAGGTAAAACACATCTTCACACATTAACAGTCTCTAGAGATGAAAAACCTACTCTGGAATTTGCATTCTTTGGTAGCTGTCACGGGAGGTTACAAAGTAATAATTATTCACATTTATCACCTACTGTCAGCAAAGTGCCAACACTATGGTAAGAGTTCAACATGCATGTGCTGAATAGAATGCGGAAGGCTTCTGGACTTCCTAAGATAGGGTCAGGTGGCCCAATATGCGTGTGTTTCAGCTTCAGAGCAGTGATCACATTTCACTTTAATGGCTTCTTTTTTTTTTTAATTTTTGCATATCTTTTTAATATTTGCCTGAACAGAAGATATGTTCTCAGTGGTTGAAATATATGAAGAAAATAGGAGGCTTTAGAAGGAGAATTTAATGGCCTTTTCAGATAATTGTGGATATTCTTCCCGGATACTTGGAAAATTTGACAAATGATGGTTTCTTAAATGTTATTTGCAATGAGCGACACAAAACCATATCAAGGAAACTTCTGTGCTCTTGTTTCTTATGTACACACACACACACATACACACACACACACATCTATCCATTGGTATACTAGCACTTTGGCTCTTTTATCGTGTATGATTTTGTAACATTTTGCATTGGTCGTCTGGAAAATACTGCTTCACTATATCAAGTAGTAACCTCCTTACCTGTCTATTTCACTGGACTGTTGGCAACTTGAAGGCAAGGACTGGGTTGTGTTCACTCATACATTCCTTGTGTCAACCTGGCATAATAGTCCCTGAGTATTTGTTGAATTGATCAATGCATGAATGGGAAGTAACTGAGGGTGTATATAAATCAATCTTCAAAAACATTGAAATTCTCAATATTATTCAAACTTCTTGATTTCATCTGACAAATCAAGTCCTGGATTATAAAAATAGGCAAGTTTTTAAGGTGAAGAATAGGTTATACAAATAGGTAAGCTAGGGGGAAGGTGGTTGGTTTTTTTCAGAGCACCTATCTACATGTTTGCAGGACATGACCTGACAGGTTCAGAATTTGTGTTCCTTTGACACGCATGACAAAAATAAAAATTTGAGACAATTGACATCCACTAAAAATAGCTAAATTGTAAAAGAATTACATGAGCAGTGGGAGATGAAGATATGAACATTTGTTCTTGAGCATTTAGTATGCATGTAGTCATTGCTAGTGACTAAAAATAGGCAAAGAAACAAAAGCATACACACCCAGAACACCTAACTTAGGGCCATTCATGTACTCTTCAGATAACTGAGATATCAATTATATGAGAATTCATCAGAAAAAAGTTTATTTTCCAGAATATCTGCAATGTGGTACTATTTTTTCACAGTGAAGGAAATGGTTTCAAAGGACAAAATAAAGAAAGCACTTTGAGACCAGGTTGACTATGAGTATAAGAAGTCTGGACTCTATTTTGTGTGCAGTGTAGAGTCACTAAAGATATTGGTCTGCAGAGGGACATGATGAAAACAGCATTTTAGTGAGATTAATCTGGCAGTGAAGTCCTCAGCTAATGAAAGCTGGAGCCATTGGATCTGTCACAAGTGATCCATCCATGCAACTAATATAATATAAGATAAGATCTTGATCTAGATTAAGAGCAGCCAAAAATAGAGATGAATATGTAACTTATAAGGAAGCATCTGTTGCCAGTTCTGAGAGGGCAGTGGAATGCTTTGAACTTTTGAAAAACTGTGTTACATGCTTTTTTATTTATGACATTTTAAAGTGTGTTGGAAGCTATTATTTTTTTAAAGATTGTACATGTATGTACTTCTATCAAGAATGAATTTGAAGTTTTATTTCTATTCTTACGGATTTCTTATGTCCTTATATGAGTTCTTACTTACACTGATGTCTCAAGTGTGCATTTTGAAGTCATTTGACACACTGAGTCTGTTTGGGTCCTGTCTGTGAATGGATCAGGTTCACCCTTCAAATTCAGGCACTGACTCATACTTAAACCCAGCCACATATAGTGACTGAACATGTCAGATATTCAATCTGAATACCTATATCAAAATGAACCATACAGAAGTAATGCCTCAGCTTAACAGGAATGTTAGAAAAACCTTATCAATAGACTCAGTTCACACTCTCACTTCTGTAGAGTCTCTTTTATAATACATTATAATCAAGGAAAAATTGATGAGTGGTGATTAAAAAGAAGAGAGTGATGCTTTTGTTGGCGATGTTGTTACAAATTCAAGCATATATAATCTGCCTTGAGACTCTTTCTCCTATTAAACAAACACAATCTAGTTATCTGTAATATGATATATGTACCACCAGTGTACATGTCTATTTTTGAAGGTAATAGCTGGCTTGAAATGACCCTCCATGCCCAGGACAAATTTCTCTTGTTCTTGGGTGTCCAGGCTACAACTGCATTCAAAACAACATGCCCATTCAGGATTACAAGAGAATTACTCTTTCTCATGGTTTTAATATAGAAAGAAAGCAGTAGAAGTAATTATCTTAAAACTTGAAGCATGGATATTGAATTAGGTTTAACGGGTGTGGGTAAAACTGCAGTATTTCCAGAATCTCTCACCTGGCCTTAGCGCATCTCCCTGTCAATAGGTATTCCCAGGGGTGGAGAAAAGTAGTCCATCCCCATATCAATAGGTGGAGTGAAGGCATAGCTGGACCAGAGAGGTTAAGGGAGGGTCCTTTTTGCAGCCGGGTCATGAGAGACACCAGCAAGCAGAAGTGGACGACTGCTTGTAAGCAATAAATGGGTTTCTCCCACTTTATTTCTCCCTTTGACTGATATTGATTTCAAAGGTTATTTGCCCCAGGCTGGAAACATATTCCCCCCACCGCGTCCCAGAGTTACAATGGGATTAACAGAAATAAATAAATAGAAGATTGTTACTGTGAAAAAAATGTATGGGTTTTAGAGTAGCTATCAGCAAAGGCACAAGACATTTTAGTTAATGGCAGGCTATTGAAGCCAGAAATTCTGAAGTGTGAGAAATTATAATGCAGTGAAAGTTCCCCTTGCATTTGGTCTATATTACATGGGCTTACATGTGGATTTACAATCCATAGGCTGACCAGCCTGTCCCAGCTTGTCTGGAACTTTGTTTAGCACTGAAGGCCCCATCCTGAGAAACCCCTCCTTGGTTACCCTAAATCTTAGTGTGCTTTCTTAAGTGACACAAGCATGGGTCTGTTTCCTCCTTCACTTCACCTTCCTCTACTTCCTTCCCATTGTGGAATTCATCCACACATCAGCACCCTCATAGTAATTATTGATACCTCGGACTGCAAAAGGCTGGTGATGGTTAAAGACCTTCTAAGTAACAGAAACAAGAGGCAATTATTTGCACAAACTCTTACATTACATAGTACCTCCCAAGTTTCATGGGCCTCATGTTGATATCAAAATCCCCTAACACTATTCTAAATTGCTAAACTGAAAACCTGAGATTAAACAGCAGATCATATTGTAGTCATGAGAGGTGAAGTAGGGAGGAAAATTGATTTGCGTAAAATTTGTTTTACTTTAAAGAGAGCAACTTCTATGTAAAATTTATTTAAAGATCTATGTTGTTGGAAACATCTTCAGATGTGCTAGAAGTACTAAAATAGATACAATCTGGTAACCTGTCAGGAAAGCAAAACAAAAAAACCGCTGGTTCAGGAACACAGCTGTTTGTGGAGGGCATTAAATTTTTTTTACAGTCCTTCCCATAGGCCAATATGCTTTTATGCATTGATTTATATTTTAATAATGACAGACTTTCCTGGCATGAGCATTTCAGTTGCTCAGAAATTAGATAAAATCATAATTTAGACCCAGGATAAAAGGTGGAGGGAATTAGCATTTGGCAGCATTAATTAGCTCACTTGCCCTTGCTTATTTCTGATCAAATGGAAGATGCTTAGTGTGGCCGCAAACAGGGTGATGAAGTATCCTTCAATTGTATCATATGACACTGATGTTTCTAATACATGGAAATTCAATAGCTTTGCCTTTATTTTAAAAGTATGGTTTTGAAAACAGTGGTTCATTGTAGATCACTAGGGTAAGCAATGAACAAAGGGAGCTATTGGATTTAAAATGTAACATTGAAAAGACTCCTATTGAAAGAATGCCCAAACGTTTAAAACACATCTAGAGAATGCACAATTATATACAAGCCCTCTCCTTGTTCGGTACTCTTAATTTCTTCCCTAGCATTTCACTGTCACATCTTCATTATGATTCAAGGTTGCCAGAAGAAACTGGTAATGCCAGGAGGCGGGCATTTCATTTTTAACAAATTGTTGGTATTGCTTTCCAAAGCACACCAACTTCAATCTTACTTCGTCTGCTCCTTCCTGCCCCCATCCCTACCCCCGTAGCTCCTCCTGTATCATCTCAACCCATGCATTTTCTCCACTGTCGTCTCCCAGCCCTGGGCTGCTCACTTTCCCTTTCCACATGGCTGCTTGGTCTGCAGAAGAAGCCTTCTTACAGATGTATTCCCTCCCCTGACAAACAATTACTCCTTGTTCCCCCAGTGGGAGGCCATTAGGACATCATGACGAGTTCTGCTAAGTCATCTCACAATCACAGTTTTGTGCAATCACCTCTCATCTGAGACTCTCTAGGCATATGCCATGCAGGGAAACTAGCAGTCACAAAAGGCAGCACCTCCAGGCATATTATTTGTTATTTTGGTCCAGAAGTGTTACAGATAATGGCTAATACACTAATGTCTGAGGGTCTCATTGGATGCTTTGACTGGCACCATTTGCACCAAACTTGCAAAAGACTGAATGGGTTGTCTGTGCTATGTGCTAGGAGGAAAAAAAAAGAGGCATTTCACATTTTCATAGCAATCACACACAATGGTTTGAAGAGACATGACAATAGTGATTTTACAAAGTTACTCTGTGCAGACTTCCAGCATTCTGCGCTTTGAAAGAGTAAATTACCAGATATTAGTTATTTTCCTGGAAAATGGTTAGCCATTTTTATGTTTATTTTTATTTTAATCTCTCAGATCCAGCTTATGTGAATACACATAGTGAAGAACTACCTAAAAAGAATTTCTTTAAAGTCAGTGAAATACACAAGCAACTGAATGCTCGTGGCTCTTTTTCTTCAGGTGTCTCTGACAGCTCTACCTATTAAATTCTCATTTTAATAGGAGCAGCTCACAGACATTTTGGTAAGTCTAAGCTCAATATTTAATATATTATGAAATAAGTGGATTTTGGCATGACGCCACATTAACACTTGTGTTGTGGTTTGTTGATTCTCAAGGCTAGTTTACTATGCACTGGGGTGCAATGTGTCTTTGTGTAAAAATCAATGTGCTAACAAGCTAAGACTTCCACAGAGGCCCAGAATGCAAATGAAGAAGGGGGCGCTGTTCTCTCCATCAGAAACCTCAGCAGTTCATGCATTTCCATCAGTGGTTTACACGAGTTCTCCACCTCACCCCAAAAACCTCCCAAATTAAATGTCATCAGTTTAGGTTCACTGAAGTGAAACCCAGTCAAGATTAGTGTGAATATCTGAATTACAGGATCTTTGGAAGAAACAGTTTATTTTTGTCGAGGACACATAGGCAATTGAACTAAGCACTGAACACAGAGACCCAGTCTGGCACAGCATGGACACTCAATAAATACCTATTTAATTGAACTGAATTGAATTCAAGAGTTGTACAGAAGCCCTACTTTCATTAACAGGTGAAAATTGTTTGTATTTGGAAAAACAGAGCATCAGCCACAACAGCCAAAGGCTCTCCTTGAATTTTAACTGGCCTCCTGTACTTGGAAAGATGCTCTCAAAGTATTTGAATTCAGTGTGCTTTCTTAAGTTGCCAGATAAACATTTCTGTTCAACATGCCTTGTGCTGCTCATTTGCTCAAACTAGTCTTTCTTGCCTTACATTTTTCCCTTCTACAGAGAGTAAAAAGAGAAACTATAGACCTAGTTTTCCTCTACATGTAGATTTTCACAAATTTTAAACTGGGCAATGAGAATTTGGACTATTTGTTCTCCATTTTATTCCCGTCCTTTGTTGCCTCTATTTGAAAGATTTACGAAAATAAAATAGAGTTCCAATTGAGTTGGTCAAATGGTATCAGTAACATAAAAGTGCAGGAGCTTTACTCCTGCCTTGGTGCATCTCATTTCAACTGTCAAATATGTCCAACTTCCAAATCCAGTATCTTCGAAAGACAGAAAGAGAGGCAGAGAATGTACATTGTTTTGTTTATGTACCTGGAAAGAATAATTTCTGAAAACTCCAAAAATGAGTGTAAAGACTGACCCATTCTTTCTGAGCCTCTAATGGTTTATTGTCAATTAGGTAACTCAAGAAATATTTGTTGAGGCTCTGCTATGTTCAAGACACTATTAGCTGCTATAGGTGGAAACAAAACAGAGAAAGATAGGGTATCTGCCATTATAGGACCCCCAAATAAAGGGGTAAGGAGGAGTAGCACACAACTACATAAAACAACATTCTGCAATTTACTGTATGAAATTTAAAAGTCAAATGGACCTGAGTCTGATCTAAGTCAGTAGTATGTCCCCGATGGTGCCGCTTAACTCCTCAGACCTCACTATCACATCTAAAAATGTAGGCTCGATAATGATGTCCTTCTTCTGGTAAAGATTTAATGTGCAATACACATGAAGCATGTAGTGTAGTGCTGGGACACAGTTAAATGCTCAGAAAAAAAAATAAGTGGAATTTATTAAATGGTCTGAATTAAAGTCTTCCCTAGAAAGATGGCAAATGAGATGGGCTTTGCCATGTGAACAGAGTATCACCAGGTTTACCTAGCTGAGATGGGTGCAGGGATATTCATGTCTGAGATTATGTACAGAGTCATTATTAATCCCTAACATATTGTTGGCCTGAACCACCCTCCTAGGTGGTGCATTGAGAGCAAAGGGAAGACAGAGTAGCAGGAGAAAGAAATAGCAGAGACTAAGAGAAAGAGAAGTCAAGCTGGAATCCCCTGCTGGATCTTTGCACAGTACAAGACAGGGGGAAAGTTTATTCTCTGTCTGAGTAACGCATCAGTGGTGCAAAAACATTCACATCCTAGGAAGGAATACAGGTTGGAGAGAATTATAAAGAAAACATCATGGATTTAGGGATTAAACTGGGTGCTGCAACTGTGGAATCAATGGACAGAGGAAATCAGAATGGCTTTCAGACCTGCCCCCTGAAAACTGGGAGCTGATAGGACCAAGGGGAGGGTGCACACTTATCACTTGCTCACCTGCCTAGGCTCTGCCTTGGTCAGCAGGATTTGGAATTTAAGGTGCTACGGGCAAAGGAAAGGAGAATCAGTCATCCCCTTAACTGCCTGGAATTCTATCTGAAGCCAGATTTGAAATCTCCATCATTAGGCTTTGGTTTAGGAGAAGCACAGTATATAGTTTAGGAGCACAATGTATTCTGCCCAGGAGAGAAGTACAGTATATCCTGCACAACTGATATGGGTCCAATGCTAAGGAGAAAATAGAAAATAGGATTGAAAACTCAGGGGAAAAGCAAATACTTTAATACTTTAGGTTGGAGTAGCTGGAGGAGCCTAAGAAGATACAGTATAGTGATAATGATGCTAAAAACGTTAATGTCAGGCCACTGAGGTATGTTTGTTTAAGTCAGAAGGAAAGGGCATTGCTCTTAGATAATATTGAGAGGCACAGGGAAATAACCAGAGCTGTGCCTTTAAGAGATGGACTAGAAGGAAAAGAAACAGAAAACCTAGAGGCAGAGAAATCAGTTAGAAGGCTATTAAAAAATGAAGTCCTGCTCTAAGTACATGGGAACAGAGATGAATGGAGATGAAAGGACAACTGTGTGGAGGGAGGACAAACAGGAGGCCGTGGCTGGTCAGAGTGATGAAGGGCATGGCTGCGGCGCTCATAGGCGACGCCTCTGAAGTCGGACTGGCCATACGGCCTTGGAAAAGTTCCGAAATGTCTGTGTCTCATTTTTTTTCTCATCAGTATAATTGATATGTTAATAGTACCAACTCAGATAGAGTGGCTGAAAGGATTAAATAACAAATACATAGAAAATGCTTTGAAAAGTATCTGGTGTACAGTAAGTGCCACATAATTTAGAGATATTTTGGGGGCTTCTCCCCTGAGAAATTAGTGGATGTAATAGTGCCATACACTGAGAAAAGAATCTGGGGAGATGAGCATTTTGGGGGGTAGAGGAGAGGGTAAGACTCAGAAATCAAGTTGTTCAAATTCCATCCTTAGCCACACCAAGGTGTAGATCACCCTGTCAGTTACCTAGTCTGTGAGGGAAAGCTGATGGCAAAAAGCCAGAGAGAATAAGATAGAATCATTAGAATCTTCTTAGGGTGTGGTGGCGGGGCTAGACCTTGAATGGGGAAGGATCACCTCATCCTCCCAGAGAGTGTAGTCATAGAGATGCTTTAAGGTCAAGAGCAGGGAAGTTGAAGAAATTACTTTGAGTGATTTTGGTAATGAGAGAAGTTTAGATCCTTTAGAAGTGTCAAGGATCTGGGGCATTTGACTGGCAGCCGGAACAGAGTGAGACATTTAGAAATAATAGCTGTAGGGATTGAAATAGTCACCTATTGATGAATAAAAGAAATGTAAACTCACCTGCCTGTGGAATCCTTTAGCAAAATCTCTTTTCATACTTCATATTCCACATGGGTGATAAGATTTAAAATTTAGGTATTTTATGTCATCCATGAAATCCTAAGCTTTTTCCAGATGAATGGTAGCAATCCCACTCGGCCAAGTGTTAAAAATGATTTTGGGTTGTTGAAAGGTGTGTGATGTGCCTGTATGGGTGCTGGAAAACACATGCATGTCCATGTTTGTGTGTGGGTGTGTTTGTGTGTTGCACTGGGGGGAGTCGTGTGATGGTATAATATAACACAATTCTCACAGTTTAATTAACTTTGAGTTATTTCAAGTTTCACCAGGAAGTGTCCAGTAGTTTCTTAAAGTTTATGCTAAGTAAATGATCAAACAAATTATAAACCAATTAATAGACTTTTACAATAATTTAACTACCTTGAGGAACCTAGTCTCACAAATTTTATCCTCCTTAACTATCCTTTCCTTCTAATTCAGGAAATAGGGCAGGGCAGAGTGAAACACCCCAGCTTTTCCTAGGTATCTTGATTAAGGTCCAAAAAGAAAAGGAGGCATTAATTCCATGTCACTTATGGATATTAGTATATGGAGTAACTGTTTGGATTTTAGCCTGACTTATATTCTAGGATGACTTTCAGTATTGTGCATAGTCGACACTGTTCATTTTGAGATGTTTTCCATCTACTTTACATGTACCACTGTTCAGCAACTGGTGGGTTTACTTAGTTCAGTAGGGGCAGTCTTAAGGCAAAGAGGAAACCTATGAACACCAAGATTATTTCCTTCAGTTTCAGCCTGTGGTGTTAGGACTAGACATTGACATGTGACTGGCACTGCTCCTATCAATTTCCAGGACTACTGGGTACCTCAGTAAGCTCTGGATGGCTCATTTTAGGTTGTTGAGATTGTCCTGTGGGAAGGTAGAGGGCCAGCTGGTTTTAAAAATACTCTTCAAATTTCCTTGGCATCTCCAATAAACCCATCCTATAGAAAGGGAAAGCGAAGTTTATAAGAAGTAACTTGGGCTCATTAAAATCCCATAATATTTAGCCATAGACATTTGTATACTTCCTGGATGCTAATGATTAGGTCTATGTGAACTCAGTGGGTGAGGATAATGACCCACTAGAATAACAGTAATCACTTAGTCTGTACCACCCATGTGAATGAGCACCTTCCAACTCTCCCAGTAACCCCTTAGGTTAAATACATTTATTTCCATTTAACAGCTACAAAAACTGGGTCTCTAAAAGAAAAATTACTAGTAATTACATATCTGGTAAGTGAAAAATTCAACTTTTTAACAAACCTATTTGTCTCATTGCAATATATTACTTTGCCTCTCAATAGGAAAAAAGGTATATGGCTCCAGTACTACATGCTAGAAGCTATTCACAGTTTATGGAAGATTGTTTCTCCCTCTTCCTTATGCTTGGTGAGTCTAATACCCCTTGTGAGGATACCAGAAACCGTTAGAGCTATAGTAACGTCAACATGCACAAAAACCTAACTAGTAGATTTCTTTCTGACTATATCATTGTGATATACCTCAGAAATGAGAAGTACGAGACATTTATTTTAAAAGAGGCCATTAATTTTTGACTAGGGTAAAACATTTTTAAATAATTTATCTACCCAACTGCCTTTAATTAAATTAGGGGCCAAGTTTTCGCTCTGAATGAACTGCTATTGTTCCTAGCATGTGAGAGAGCTCTTGGAAAATTTTAAGAATATCTGATTTCCTAACTCCCTTTCTTTCAATATTTACACTTGGAGGTCACTTGCAACAGACTTACACCTTTCCCAGCTGTGAGATCCATCTAATTCCTTACCAGATGGAATCTGCATGGTTTAGGTTAATGATTTGATGGTTTAATAACCATTCAAATCTTTTGTTCTGCCTTTCTAGTTGATATCTTGCTATGACCATATAGTAAATGAATGGAGATAAACTTAGTTCAGTACTTAGTTCTAGAAACTGTCCTGTCACCTTCTCCAATGCATACAGATAGATCCCTTTTTGTTGCTGACCTCAGCATCACTGCCAGATTGGTTCTGTTTCTCCCTGCCCAGCTTGCTGCTGCCAGTCCTTCCGGAGACTGAAATCTAGTCTTCCAGCTTTAAACCTCATAATTGGTTCTCAGATGCCTGCGGCACACCTCTGAAATGCCAACATCCGGCATCCCTAGACCTCCATACCTTTCCTACCACACTTTACTGATTCCAACCCCTGTCTAGAGACCTACGACTGGCTCTGCCCTAACCTCATGTCTATTCAGGGGAATTTTTCTTCATCTCCAAGTCTTAATCTGTGATAAAACATCTGACCTGAACTTTAATTTTGACATGAATTCTAATTGAAAGATAACCTCCCATTTTAGAAGTTTGTTCACTAGGATATTGAATTATGCTTTCTTTTGGAAAATTTGAAGGCAGCTAATTGCCTTTCTGTTCTCAATAGCCAAGTGGTAGGGAAAGATGTAGCTACTCTTTCTCCTTCTTTAAAGAGAGGAAACTAAGGCAGAGACAGCCATGGGCATTTCAGATATCTAATGCATGTATATACACAATGAACATGGTCAACATGAGTCTCCATTAATAGGCTCTTAGGGTACTCCTGTGTGCTTACCAGAGGTTAACCCAGTGCAACCATCAGAATAGAAGGAAATCCCTCCATAATCAATCCAAAATCCATGAAGAAGATCTTCAACAACCAACTGACAACTATTTCTTAAGAAGTTTGGTAGGGCATGTACAGGTCTGTTCTTCACTGTCTAGGGATTCACCAACTTAAAGATTTGGTAGTGTTTGGGTTACACATGGCATTGTATTTTGTGTTACCATGTCATTAGGTAAAATGAAGAGGAGAGCAAGGAATAATTCCCTTTTCAAAGCAGGTCATAAAAGAAAGGGTCACCGTTTAACTGTCCACCTAGACTTTATGCCTGACATCTAGTGGCCACTCTAGGAATTGCAGTGCAGGTACCAGACTGATTTGACTGTTGGTAAAGGACACACTTAAGATACAAGACAACTGAAGAGAAAATGTTTTCTCACTAGCTTCCTCTCTCACTTCTTGGACCTACCATATACATTCTTCCTTGCACTGCATGTTCTAAATACTATCCTAAATAATTTAATTTTAGAGCTAGAGTTCTTTCACACTTTAATTATATTCTAATCAATGGATGAGACTATGAGGAAAAGCAAAACTCCAGAATTTTTGACTTTAATGAATGTCTTGTATAAAATCAACCTATTGGAAAGATGAATCCCCACCTATTTACTTTCACTATTGTTTGTCATTTTTCCTTCTTGGAAAAAAAGCATATTCATTTACTATTCTACCTCACAGGAGAATGTCAGGATATCTTTGTCTTTAAAACAATGAAAATAATTATACTGTAATTCCAGACTTGCTTTGGGGATTTAAGTTAAATCATGTCACTAAGTTTGTACAGTGCCTGAAACATAATGAGTGTTCAAGTGGTATTTGCTATTATTATTTTTTATTTAGGGTTTCCTGATGATAAGCATTTAACAGTTTTTAATGCAGGCACATTAGTAGCCTTATTACCTGTAAGGAGTATGATTCCCCCAGATATTAAGATCTACCTATTTGGAGAATTCGAATGTTATATGTGATATTCAATGATCACAGAGATTCAGAGTTGAAGGGACATTCCCAATCTCTAGTCCAGCCCTCTCGTTTTCAAATATGGAAACATGACTTGAGATGTTATGCAAGTTTGCAGTGTATATAGATAGTTAAAGATGAGACTAGAATCTGGGTTTTCTCATTAAGTTCAATGCATTTACCAGTACCACATGTAGCTCATTTATATCTTCAAATTAATGACAAGTGAATTTTCTATCACATAGTAAAATGTGAGATACATGGCGGTGGCTTTGTATTATACAGATATAATGCAAAAGTTTAGTACATTTCTATAGTTTGAAACAATATATTTGTGATTTTGATAAAATTATTAAAGTAATTCTTAGTCACTGTCAGAAAATTAATAATATAGATAAAGAGAAAAAGGCTTAATTAGAAACAACCATAATCCCATTGCTCAGACATACATATATGCGTGTGTATGTATATTCATTATGTTCATTTGTGTCCTTTTATACTATTCTATAAACCGATGCACATATGTTTTGACTACAGGGAAGGTTTAAACTATGTGTGCTGTTTTGTAATTTGGGCTTTTAGGTTATAAGCATATTTCTACATTGGTATTCATCTATGGCACCAATTTTAATGGTTACATTATATCTATTGTATGCTTATACCAAAATAGTTTAATTAATCACTCTCTGAAATCAATGACCAACAAGGAAAACTAGGGTCATGGTTAATAGGGAGCAAAGAAGAATGAGAAAAAAAATTGGCAGTACTATTGAAAGCCCTGTTTCCTCCCTCATTCTTTAGGTTTAGATCTTTATGTGTCAGTACTTGGTACCAGAAAACTGAGGGGGAGCATTTCTAGATGAGGATGTGCCCCTGATGGGACAGGAAGTAGTGTTCAGCCAAAGGAATATCAAGTAGTGAAAGTGGAAACAATGGTTCCATAGATGGCAGCAAATGGAGCATACTACAGAGTTCAAAACTCTGAGGGTAAAATCCTACAGAAGGAGTAAGCCTCCATCTTCCCAGTGACAGTGGCTTGGCTCTCAGTTTATATACGCCTCTGTAAACTTTGTATTGGATTATAAACGTACACTTTAAATATGCAGGCATATACCTTTCCATAATTGTTTTGGAGAACCCAGCAGACAGCTGACCAGCAAGGGCATGTACTGAAGGTGTTGGGGGGAAGGGGCAATGCTGACTGCGCATGAGCTACTCTAAGGGAGTGACTGGTCCAGGGTCTCATGACCAAAAATTCTACATACAGTTGGAATTTTAACCTTGTATAGTCCACCACATTTCCATATTGTAAGAGGAAAACAAAGAATAATGTAAAATTATATGGAAATATTATAAGAGCAGAATTCCTACCTTTCTTGTCTGCCTGTGCACCTCATTTTTTCATTTCCACCCATCACACTTTCACAGTTGAGCAACTATCTGTATGGAGGGATCTAGAAGCTTCCCAAATCAGGCTGTTGCTTTCTTTCTTGCATGTTCTTCTACAGTGCTGTGTGACTCTTTTGAATCCAACATAAAAAATATGTATTGTATGTATTTTTCTTATAAAATGTGTTTTTATCATTCAATAGTGCATTCCTCACTTTTTCTGCAATACTAATAGCAACTTATTGAGAACACTAGTAATGCTCCTTGGATCCTGCTGAGTGTACCACAGGCACTGCCTTTGATCCACATTATCAGTCTTGTGCACATCCTGTCACAGTGCAAGTGAACAGGGGAAGCCGAGTGCCAAAGGCCCTGTTAGGGGACAGGCACATTGTGAATGTCCTGCCAGCCATGCTGGCCTTGTGGAATTAGAGCACAGGTGGACTGTCAGGTCCATACCTAGCACGCTGACAGGTGGAAGCACAGGAGAAAAATTGGCAGTTTTTGTCTTCCAGGAGGCAAAGGCATGAAATGCCTAATTTTCACCCTTCAAAGGGACACTTCCTGTTTCTAACAGACAAAGATAGAAATACTAATAGTTGTAAATAGAATACTATAATTTACTCACCTCTGACATTCTTCTTTGTACTCCAAATTCAAATTTGTTTTCTTTGATCTAAAAGAAAATTCCAGGGACATTATATAGAAAGATACAATGAAATCATAAGCAAGGATTCATTACACTGGCTAATAAAGGGTATTTACTTTTAAAACAAACTCCCCTGTCCTCCACTGCTTGCTCTATTAGAAAAAGGCAGATAGCTCTCCTAGTGCAGCCTTATTGAAATAGTATTCACACCCATTCCAGTAGATGATTCATACACTTTAATTCCTGTTAAAAAACTTAATTAAATTGCGTGATTTATTAGCTTGTGTTAAATGTTGAGAAAAGCGATCTGGAAAACCTGTACATTCTGTGTAAGACTGAGCCAGCTGTCTCAAAGGAAAGAATAAAAGATCTTGGGTAGGTTTGGCAAACTACTGAATTGCTAACGGCTCTTTGTTGGGTGATTTTTCCTCTTAATAGACTCAAGATCACTTGAAAAAAAAGTGGTGTTCTAAAGAAAGAAAAGGCATTGTGTATTTTGTTAAACAAATCAGCATAGTCAGTAATATTTTTCTTTGATGTCTATCGTATTCTGCTGCATTTCAATAACTATTAGCCTATAAAGGTATTTTGTAACATAGTCCACCACTAATTTTAGTTTCTCTGAAGCTAACTGTCAACTACATTTATCTTATGCTTTCAAACCTTCTACAAATGCACATCTTTCTGTGATTGCTTTTAAGAGCACAACCTTAGATCAGGCTTTCTATACTCCTTCTGGTTTATGGTGATATTAAACTCGAGCAAATTCACTCACTGAAATCAATCTGGGGGGAAAAAACCCACTGGTCTATAATTTAAGATTATTTGACTGTTCACTGGCAAATGATTAGATAGCATAATCATTTACTGAGCCTCCATCTGCATTTTCTGAAATACTTTTACATGCTATATGGTAGATGAGAAAGAAGAGAAAAATAGCAGCAAGCACCAGACCACTGAGCCATGATACAACCCTTTAGTTGCATGTTTAAGTTAAAATGCCTTTGGAAAGATTGAGAGAAGACTGATTAATAGAATTCTCTAAGATATTTCATATTTGTGGGTAGAAATGTACATGTGCACACCCATAGATATACACATACAGTTTTTCAATGAACTTACCAGGGAGCTCCTTTCTGCTTTAGGCCCACGCTTGCAAAGAAGTCAGTTGTTTTTTCTTTTTCCTGACACTATTACATCAAAACAGTATCCAGGCACTAGACAGTATTTATTACCTTGTAAGGCCAGAGATAATGATCCCATTCAATCAGAACACATGAATAATTCAAGAGTCTCAACTTCACATAATTTCTGGCTCTACTTTTAAAACGAGTAAAAGAACCATTTGTATCACTTATTTATTTTTGGTGACAATGGATAAAAGACAAAAGAGGTTTAGTTCCATGTTTGTTTTTTCCAGGAAGGAGAGCCTCTTGGTTTTTTCACTCCAAACTAATCAAACTGCCAAAGTAACGTGTATATGTATGTAAATATGAAAAAAGCATGATGCTGAAGGAGACTTACAGCAATTACTTCTCTGGATTATTTCTATATAAATTTGCTGAAGATGTTTTAATCACTGTGAATGGTTTTGTATTATTTTACACACTATTGCTAGGAAACAACTATGTTTCTGCAAGACTGTCAACACTGTAATTTCAGGGGTCATTTATTCAATGTGCAACCTGAAAAGTATGTTTGAAAGAAGATGGGCTATTTTAAGAACTTAAGATAAGTGGAAAAATGAAAGTGTTCATCTTATAACAAAATCTTGCCACTTCTTGTTTTCTAACATAAGCAATGAAAGTCAATGGAAGAGGGTACCATTTTCCCTCTATAGCACCTCTGTGCTCTAGAGCTTTCTGCAGTGAAGGGTGTGGTCCGTATTACACTGCCCAATATGGAAGCCATTAGCCTCATGTGGCTACTGAGCACTTGAACGTGACTGACTAGTGTAACCGAGGAAGTGAATTTTAAATCTCATTTACTTTTAATGAATTTGAATATGAAGAGCTGCACATGGCTCACTGTTGGTCACCACAGCCCTTCAGACCTCAAGGAGAATGACTATTGTATTTATAAATATCAACAGGTAGATACTTTTTGAGATAGTTTAATCCTTCTTTTAAATTTACCATTTCTATTGTAACTTTCACTTTCTTATTACTTTCTGATTCTTCCACAGATATTTGTGATTAAGCCATCATGTCCTTTCTTTTGCCAAATCATTTGGCAAAATTGGTGTGACATAGTGTTCCAGCTGCTGCCTTTGGTAAGATGTACTATAATGAATGATGTATGATACAACTATTAGAATGAATCAAGAAGAAACAATAGATGAATCGGATGAGAAAAAACTTTTATTGACGCCTCAATGGCCTAACCATAGGCAAAAACATATTATCAATTTAAAAGACCTTTGGAAAAAACTGAAAAATATTTCCTAAGAAATATTTTGAAAGAAATATCATCATATATTTCTTTCAATAAGCTAATTAGCTTTTCTGAAAATACAAAATGACTATACTTTAGGAATTATTAGAAGTGTTGATGGACACTCTTGTCTTTATCCTATTCTTATGGTGTTTTTCCCTCATCCCATGTAGAATATTCTGAAAATAAGGGGGAATCAGTAAAGAAAAATTAAAGGATAGGAATTAGTGAGATCAACTGTTATACCTCTGCAGTTTATTTGCAGTTTGTAAGTAACTACTATATGCATTGTCTCAATAAACTGTCCTCAAAAGGAAGGTCATTATCAAATCCCAAGATACAGATGCATTTGTTAACTTTCAGATGCAGTCCAAGTGCATGCTGGTGCATTCATATTAGCCATTAATTAAGGGCCACTTGGGGGGACTTTAAACTCTTAAACTGGATTAGTAAAAGTGATCAAAAGGCCCCATTGAATTTTGTAAACTGAGTTTTACAAGATAAGAAGTAGACTTTGAAGGACTTCCTAAATCAGATACCATTGATTTCCTCATCACAGCCTTAAAATGAGGCTGTTCATTAAGAGGACTTGAGCAAAATCATCAACAGAATGTTGACACTATCTCCACAGTCCCTGAGATGTGATGTGTTGTACCTACAATCTGTCAAAATTCCAGAAGCAAAATCTAATGGCACTTTATGATTTAGAAGTTAAGTTTGAGACAAAAGGTTCCCTTCCCCATAACAGTGGCTGATTTAGAATCCCATTGCTGTTCTCAGGAGGCATTAATAAATATTCTCATAAGCCTAAATTAATGAATTTCTGAGTTGGATAATTGGAGTATTGTTAGACACAAGCACAATGTTTATGTATATGTTCAACTACTATTGTTTTGTTAAAAGTGCCATTTTTTTGTTTCAATTTTGTATGCATTATTTCTAATACTCACAAACTTATAGGGGTGCGCAGTCTATTTTGAAAATGAAGGGTAGAAAACGGTTTAAAGAGATTAGTAAATTTCTTTAGGTTTATACAGGCAACAGGTTCTGCAATTACAAGTGAACCCAGGATCATCTCTAATACTGAATATGTTCTCTCTCTAATATTGAATATAAAGTACACAATATTTAAGTTTATTTACAAAAGGATATTCATTTACAAAAATAAATGTGTGTGTTCTAGGTCACCCACTTTGGGAGACTTTTTATTAGTATTATTTCCATCTTATCTATGGAATTGGGCTATTGACCATTACTACTCATTTCCAAGAAGCACAGAATTCTCCAAAGGTTAGGCCCAAAGAAAGCTATTTTTGCCAGTATTGTCTCCTGGCCATTCTGTGATGTGCATTTTCTGATTCAGAATCAATGGGTCTGATGTACCTCCAAGGCCCCTTTGAGAATTGGATGTGTATTGACTGTTTTCTCAGAAAAAATATATTATTTTTCAGTGCTCAAGGACCACCTGAAGTGCAAGTTCATCAGGAGTATAACTTTCAGTTTTCTGTCAAGGAAGATAATATTGTGAGTTCTTTATAGGAACAAAGAATAGTCAGCATATTAGCTTCCTCGGATTGCCATAACAATGAATGACTTAAAACAACAGAAATTTATTATTTCTCAGTTCTTGTGGCTATAAATCTGAAATCCAGGTGTCAGCAGGGTGTGCTCCCTCCAAAGGCTTTAAGGTAGAATCCTCCTTGGCCCTTTCCAGCTCCAAGGAGCTCCAATAATGTGGCTGTATCACTCCAATGTCTACCTTTGTCTTTACATGGCCCTTTCTTCCATGTGAGTATATTCTCTTCTGTCTTTCATAAGGTCACTGGTCATTGGATTTAGGGCCCACACAGGTAATCCAGGATGATCCATCTCAAAATTCTTTAGTTAATTACATCTGAGAAGATGCTTTTCCAAATAAAGTCACATTCAGTTTCCGTGAGTTAATATGTGAACATATGTTTGTGAGGCCACCATTCAACTGTAGTCAATAAGGCCTATTTTCTTTTTGAACCTCACTGACTCACATAACTTGCCCAGAAAGGTCTCAATATACTCCTACTTAGAATATAATTAACTCATGACAATCGATAGAAACAAAAAGCAGGAAGGCAGACTATAGAACTAAGCAGGAGGCAGTGTGTATAGCGGTTAAGGGCCCAGACGTGAACATTCGATTGACTGCGTGGGTTACAATTTCACTCTCAAGTCTGTGACTGAGGACAAGCTGTGAACCTCTCTGGGGTCCTCACTGTCTTTCTATGGATAATAGGATAAGCATCTCTCTCATAGGGCTTTTGTAAAGATTAAATGAAAAATCCCATCAAGACTTTAGAGTAATGCCTGGCATGGAGTAAGCACTAAGTAAAGCTGGCTGGGCATCAGTATATACTCCTCTGAAGCATTCTTTGCTGTTTCTCAGGTATAGTTATTTTTCTATCTATCTATCTATCTATCTATCTATCTATCTATCTATCTATCTATCATCATCTATCACCTCTCTCTCTCTCTATATATATATATATATTTATTTATATCTACTTTTCTATCCATCTTTCATTTCGCTGTTCATCTACTTGTCTGTTTGTATTACTAAAAATGAGTATAAATAAGAATCAATCAAACTCCCAGAAATATGGAGACTTTCTTTTTAGAAGTCATCTTTGTTGGCAATTACAAGTAAAATGACCATGTTTTTTGTGCCTAAAGAACTTAAACATGCATCATCCATTCACCATTTACTGATCACTGTTATTTCAGGGCTTGTGGTAGAAACAAGAGAACAAAAGATGGTTTGGAGAACTCCAGCTGCCAAACTGTTTACATTCTATTCAGGGTGACAAATGAATTATACAGTAATTGTAATCCATCATCATTAGTGTTTTAAATATGGAAATGCAGAAAGCATGCAATTTAAAAGGGCAGGGGAGAGGCAGGTCAGAAGAGACTTTCCACAGAGACTTATGCTATTGTAGGAGGGGCACATAGATCCATCCAGAAATTATGGAGAAGTTAAAGGAATGAATCCTATTCTTATCAGTAATCAGCTGTTCCTTAAACTCTCAGTATCCTCATCTATAAAATGAGGCCAATAATCTATATCCTTGATGTGGAAATTAAACAATGTATTTAGAACAATACCTGGTACCTAGCAAAGGATGTATAAATACTAGTTGTTGTTATGATCACTATTAATCAATTTCTTTGTGCACAGAAATTCAACAAGTCTTGTTTCTTTTCTTCCCCTGCATGGCAATTCCCATTTCAGAATTATCTCACCAAGGATGCCATCTGTCCCTGCACCTCCCCTCTTTGCTCATTTTCTATACTCTATAATACTATATATATGTTTAAATAGTCTTGTTTCTGAGTTTCTCTTCTCTAGTATGTTACAACTTCTTTGAAAACTGGAAACATATCCTATTCATATTACTCCAGCATGTAATAAAATCTTTGTCAATGAATGTTTCCTGAACTGTTAAGATTTCAGATACATACTTTTCCTGCCCCTCCCTCCCCTAAATATCTGATAGGCTATGAAATTGTTTTGATACTTTCCAAGAGGAATTCCATATAGATAACTTTGTATCAGAAGTTTAGGACAAGTTCTATTTCATGAAATTGTATTAATTTTCTGTTACTGTGTGACTAATTGCCACAAATACAGTGATTTAAAATAACATACATTTCTTGTCTAACAGTTGGGGTATGACTAAACTGTGTTCTCTTCTTTATGGTCCTACAGGTTGGAATCAAGTTATAGGTTGGGGCTGCAGTCTCATCAGAATGACTGGGAAAGGATTTGCTTCCAAGTTCCCTCTGGTTGCTGGCAGGATTCTTCTTTTTTCAGCTTTAGGATTCGTGATAGGTGGCTTCCTTCTTTAAAGATAGCAAGGAAGATGGCGCCTCTCAAGCACTTTTGCTAACAAGGTGGAATTTTATGCAATATAATCACAAGAGTGACATCCCATGACCTTGGCCATGTAAGATAACATAATGATGGCAGTGATATGCCATCATCTTCTCCATATTCCATTGGTTAGAAGCAAGTCCCACCCACACTCCAGAGGAGGAAATTGTACAAGGAGTGGAAACCAGGAGGTGGGGATTACTGGGAACACCTTAATGTCTGCCCTCCACAGTAAAGTTCTGGGTGCCCAAGAGTTCTGCATTATTAATCTCTATTCACTGGTGCTTTTATTGAAGATCCAGGATTAAATAATAATAATAGTGTATATCAATGCTGTATGCACTAAGAAGAAAAAAATACGTGAAAAGGAATGCTGAATATTTCTCCTGATAAAATTCTTGGGAATAAAAATCATGTAATGCTGAGGCCTATTATTCTCTGAATTTAGAAGTATCTTCTAGTTGGTATATTATGGTAGAGCCATCATTAGGAAGATAATTCATCAACTAGAAGAGTTGTACTGTGTATTATAAATTACTGTAATAACACAGTGCACCTGATAGTTATTAATTTTAGTGCTATCTGATTTATCATAACATTAAACTGTTCTGTATTTGAAGAGAGACAAATAGAAGCTCATTTTCTGGGTGTTTTAAGATACAGTGAACACAAGATACTCAAGAATAATAATTAGAAGTTGAGAGTTACTATATTTTCTGTACCAGAGTCTACCATTATATAGAAATAATAGTTAAATTGCTTACCTTCATTAATTTTTTTTAAGCAATCTGTTTTCCTGTATGAGGGTGGTTGGGAAATTAAGCTGGGTTGTGATACCTGCCTAGGATACCACAGTGACTGCCTGGACGATTCTCCCAATCTGTCTGCCCAGGTAAGGGGCTTCTTCCCTCATTACTGCCCTTTGCAGGTCTCTTAAACCTGTGGTCTAAATGGAAAAAGAGTACCTTCCCAGCTTGAAGAGAATTTTGCTAGTAGGTGTGCCTTCCTCATGGAACCTCTGAATCAGAGATAATTCATGACTTCAGGAGTCAAGGAGATGGAATTACAGAGTGAAAACACTGTGCTATCAAATATGTGTTAAGGAAATGCCCCATCCTTAGGGGACAAATGTTAATCATGCCCACTGGGTTCTTTGTTCTCAGGAACTTGGCTCTAATCATGTCCAACAAGACCTGAGTAGGGAAGTATCCATGATTTCTGCAGCTTAATTATCCATGTAGAGATTCATCTAGATAAACATTTAAGTTACAATATTTCCTTATATATTTTATATTTTGTGAATAAAATGCTGCTGTATGCTATTTTCCAACCCTTATTTATAAATGCACTATGTAATCTTGACTACTCTAAAAAGGGTGCTTGTAGCTAATATTAGACCCATTCTGGAGGTCTGCATTTTTATTAGAGGAAAGCTTTGAATGGAAAGATTTGGAAGCTGCTCATATTCATGTTGTGTGGTAAAAACATTCTGTGTTGTCCTCTACTGCTCATTCATCTATGAGTGGGCACCTATTGTGTGCATAAAAACCATTCATTCTAGACATCAGAAATACAACAATGTGTAAGAAAAAGTCCCTGCCTTCATCATACTTACTAGCAAAATGGGAAGTGAGAAGCAGACAAAAATAAGCAGTATGTAACATAATGTCAGATAATGAGGGATTCTGTGTTAAAAGGAAAAAAAGGTAAGGTGACTTCGTTAGTTTGAGCTTCTATAACAAACTACCAGAGTGGGCGGCTTTTAAATAGAAATTTATTTCTCACAGCTCTGGAGGCTAGAAGTCCAGGATCAGGGTGCCAGCACGGTGAGTTTCTGGAAAGGGCCTCTGGTGGGTTGCAGACTGTCAACTTCTCATTGTACCTTCACATGGAGGAAAGCAAGCAAGCTAAGTCTCAGGCCTCTTCTTATGAGGCACTAATCCCATTCATGAGAGGTCTGCCCTCCTGCCCTGGTTACCTTCAAAAGCCCCACTTCCAAATGTGAACACATTCGGGATTCAATATATTAAAGTAATTAAATGAGGCAGCTGTTAGGCTGAGGTGAATCTAATGCCTTAGTAGCCCACATACATAGACCAAAGCATAAGCCAGAGTCAGTGCACTTGAATCCAAGAAAATGAAACTTAAAGAACAACAATCACAAAGCGTCAAGTAGTTTTTCCCAAATAAGGCAACTCCTAAGTTATAGCCAATCAAACAATTTCCTTGCTTTGCTTCTGAGTCTTCTCTATAAAAAACCCTTCCCTCTAGTTCTTGTGGGTGGAGCACAGCTAAACACTTTTGTTCTGGAATTGCCTGAATCTAATTGATGTGTGCTCAAATAAACTCTTGGAAAATTTTAATGTGCCTCGGTTTATCTTTTAACAGATTTCAACATGTGAATTGTTGGGGGACACATTCAGTCCATAAGGAAAAATATTAGGTTAAGAGGATGATAGTAAAAAAAAATTTAGGGTTATGGCAATGACTCTCGACTGGGAGTGTCTTTGCTCCCCAGATGATATTTGGTCATGCCTACAGACAATTTGATCGTCGCAAGGGGGAAAATGCTACTGAGACCTAGAGGGTGGAGTTCAGGGATGCTACCATGCACAGGGCAGCCCTGCCCTCCCAACAAAGAATTGTTTGCCCCAAAATGTGCAAATATTGAGAAAAATCTGATTTAGAGGTAAGGTGAAAGGACAAGTGGGCAGTTCTCAAATAACTTGAGGAATGGAACTTCACATTGCTTGGAGAAGAGCATCCAGGCAGAGATGAGCACAATGGCCAAGGCTCCAAGCCCGGGTATAACTGACACGACTGAGGAAAGGGTTCTCTTTTCAAGAGATTTGAAGTGACATCTTGCAGGTCTTTCTTGATACTTGTAAGAGTCCAAGGCAAGAATGCAAGTGGAACTTTCCTATGAGACATTGTAATACTTAGGAGTTGTCAATCAAACTAACAGATTATTAAATAAAATATGATCTGTTTCCTACCTTAAATCTCATAATGGCAAAATTAAAAATATAATTATGAAGTTGTAGTTTTCATAGAACTGAAATCTAGCAAAACACAGGCAACTGAATTCCACTATGCACATATTGAAATGGTGACTTGATGGACCTGTGGTATTCAGATGATTAATAAAATGAAGATGTGATTTAAAAAACGCAATGTATTTAAAAATATTTTTCAACCACTGTTTCAACAAAATCAGTAATTGTGTTCTTATAATACACATTTTTGCATAATTTGCATATTAAGGATAGAACTACACAATTATAGTTCTTTCTTAAAGGAGTGTAGATTTTTAGATAAGCTTGAATTTGGAAAAATTCCACTCTGCTGATGAGATAGAAAAATGTAATGGTCAATAAAATTATTAAATTTTTTAAATTAAACCATGAATTGAAAATAAACCATGAATTTTACAAGTCATATTTAAATTGCAATGGGGCCACATATGATAAAGCCAGAAAGTTTCTTAAGACTGACTGAAAAATAAAATCCTTTATTTCTTAAAATTGCAGGACTGAAATTTCTGAAATAAAAACTATCTCTTCAGATGGTTTAGTTACAATGTAAACTGAATTCACAGCTCGCATGTTCTCTTCCGCTCAAAGTAAGATGTCGCCAGGAAGAACTGGAATATAGAAAACTGGAATGAACTCTGGATCTCCAGTGATGCAGGTATTTCTATATTCTTTTATTCTTTTAATTTTATAAAGGTAGGTGTAATATATTGTATAGCAAAATATGCAGGTAATACACATACAGTGAAATGTACAGTTGTTTAAGTTTTGACAAACCTATGCCTGTGTAATTTATACTCCAATCAGATTTAGAACATTTTCTTCAACCTAAAAAAGTACCACATGTCTCTTTCTAGTTAATCCCTGCCCCACTCCCAAGAGTAATAACTACTCTGATTTCTGTCATCATAGGGTAGTTTTCTTCTTTAAGTTGTAAGGACCAAGGGCAGGCCAACCCCTGGATGTTCCATTGTGACATGCAAGTTATTTTGAGCCATAAAACCAGAAAGGGCCAAAAGACTCAGGAAGAAACTTTGACCTCCCATCCCAACTACATGAAAGGAATGTAGATGGAGGGGCTGCCCCAGGAGGAGAGCTGTCACCATAGAAGCTGTATTACAACATGAACGAGCGGGGGTAATTAGGGAGAGATGCGGTAAACCTGTTAAAATCCATCTTTGTGCCCCTTCATTGTTTCTGTGTGACCCATCAAGTTTTTTTTTTATCAAACATTTAATTTTTTCATATTCCTGTGAATTCCCTTTTCCTTTGAAGTCCCAGACCTGTATCCCTCCTCCTTGGTTTGGATAACATATATACCTCATTGTCCCTGACTCTCTTTGGAACCCATGTCTATGGCTTCCCCTTGTTTAATTAAACTTTGGGTTTTTCTCCTGCTAATCTGTCTCATGTCAGTTTGATTCTTAGACCAGTTAGAAGAACCTCAAGGGGAAGAGGAAATTTCTTCCTCCCCAACAATGTCATGTGGTGGACAATGTAATTATCCCCCATAGATGTCCACATCCTAACACCTTAAGCCTAGAACCTGTATGTTAGGTTACAAGGCAAAGGGGAATGAAGGTTGATGATGGAATTAAGATTGTTAATCACTAAACCTTAAAATAGAGAGATTGTCTGGAATTATCTAGGTGGACCCTATGTCCTTAGAAGTGGAACAAGATGGCAGAAAAGAACACCAGAGAGAGACATGACTATAGAAATATGGTCAAAGAGATGGAATGGTGTTGGCTTTGAAGATGGAAGATGTGGGTCACAAGCCAAGGAATGTGGATAGACTCAAGAAGCTGCAAGTAAAGGTTCTGTGAATTACGAATTCAGTTAACAATATTGATTGCTAACTAATCTAAAACCTACAGACAGGAATAAAAATCTGTTGATAGTCTTTGACTTTAGCTTCATCAGACCTATGCCAGACTTCTAAAACACATAACTATAAGAGAATTTTATATTGTTTAAAGCCAGTAATTATCACATCAGCAATAAAATACTACACTATGTATGCAGATTTATACTGTATGCATTCTTTTATATGTTGCTTTCCTTCCTCAGACTAATATTTCTGAGATTCACCAATGGTGTTTCATATATAAGCATGTGTGTAGCTGAATAGTATTTCACTGATGAGCATATTACAATTTCTCCCTTGGATGGACATGTGAATTGTTTTTAGATATTATGAATAAAATATATGTTTTTAATTTTTGTGTGTGTTTTGATATTTAGGGCTTCCCAAGCAGGAGGCTGTGGCTGACTCCTAAATAGAATTTCTCCAGTTAAGTGCCACCTCCTAAAAAGACTTTTCTTTATTACATTGTGATACGAAGTTCAAACTGTTCTTCAATGAAGCAACTTAGAACACTAGTTTTATGACTCTTTCTTTCTTTTTTTTTACATTGAATTACACTCTTACGAAGCTTTCACAAGAAAAACAATGTGGTTATGACATTCACCCTTATTATCAAGTTCCCTGCCCCCATACCCCATAGCAGTCACTGTCCATCAGTGTAGTAAGATGCCACAGAGTCACTATTTGTCTTCTCTGGGCTACACTGTCTTCCCCATGACCTCACACACATCATGTGCACCAGTGATGATATCCCACCCCTCCCCTTTGGTAACTGCTAGTTAGTCCCTTCTTGGAGTCTGTGAGTTTGCTGCTGTTTTGTTCCTTCAGTTTTGCTTCATCATTTACTTCACAAATGAGGGAAATCATTTGGTATTTATTTTTCTTAGCCTGACTTATTTCACTCTTTCTATTAATAAAAACAATAGCAGCAGTAATTCATCTTTATAAAAAGTTTTATATAATCTCTTCTGATTCTTACAAAAATATTCTGAAGGAGTCAGACAGAGATGGCAAATGTCTTTCTTAAGTTGCTACGGCAAGCAGAGCTGGAACCTGAATCCAGGTAAGACTTTTGACTCAAATTCTTACATCCTTTCCATTGCATTTCTTCACTTCTACATTCACTCATTTATTCATCAAATAGTCATGGAATGCCTATAATATGCTAAACACTAGCTGCCACCACCTGCAATAGCACACATATATTTATTTTAGCATGTAATATAGATTGATAACCTATTAATATATAGCAATACATTAATACATAGCAATCATCACATGATACATTCTATTTTCCCATTTGCTCATTGCTATAGGGAAAAGACAGCATTTTGTGAGTTTCCAAACTCCGTTTTCAAAAATGTGTCCAGTTTAAACATGAAAAATAAAATAGGAACTCTTCATAATCTTGCCCATGTACACAAAGTTAATTAGTTATTTTATTTGCACCACATGCCTTACATTTCACGTGGAAGAAAAAAGAGATGTATGGTCTCTTGATAAGAATAGTAATATTTAGTTAGCTTATTTCTTTGATACAGTGTAAATGATCAGGCTCCTGTTTCCAAGTCTAAGACTGATCCACTGCTGTAATATCCACCAATGAATTATTCTTATTCAAATTATCCAGAACAGCATCTCCTAAAGTTATTTAACCATAAAACTTTAAAAATTATCATGTATTTCCCAGACACCAAAGACTCATGAACTCTCATGTCTGCTTGCATAAAGGAGCAAGCAAAAAGTTGTCTCACAGTAAAACTGACACCTCACAGTAATGGCTTCATGGGCTGCCACAAGAGCTAATTCAGATGTTTAATATAATAAACAACAGATGTATCATAAATACACAGTTAGAATCAGCAGTCATTTATAAGATGACAAAGGATGAGATGGTTATTGGAAGGGTTTGCCTGGGTGCTGGGTGCGGCCGGGCAGTTCACATGTTACGTCTCTTAGCAATTTTGTAACTTTGTCTGAAGTGGCACTCCTTAGGCAATTTTTGCATAAAAGCAACTATCTAAAGTATGTAATTTTTGAACCCACCTATATGATACCGTTTAGAACAACAATATTACTAGCATCATGCTCCCGTGAGGTTCTGTTTGTTTTTCCACAGCACATATTGACACCGTACAGAGCAGAGTTTGGGAAAAGCTGGTCTCACTGCTTCTTCCTTGCTGTCTCTAGTCAGGTCGCCAGGACAGGGAGTTTTGTGAATGTAGAGTTTGGATCTCTGGCTGCACTCCAAAATGTCCATATAATCATTTCCTTTGTTGCTTTCCACTGGCCTAAATATTGATAGTGTTCTGTGGACAGAGTTACAAATGACAGAAAGATAACATCATGCCAAATTTTAGGTACTTACAGACTAAATTTCTTTCTAAAAAAGTCACAGTTGGACACATAAACATAAAGACTGGATTCCCACACACGAAGTGAATAGAAGCAATTTCATGATAATGCATTGCCTCTGCACAGAAAAGGGGAAAATTTGGATGTGGTAATTGAGCTCATCTTTATCAATGAAATGTTCCTCCTCACTCTCACCTTCCTCATTGTCTGACATTGGCTACCTGGCTTTTCTTGACTTCCTTTCTTGATGCCCAAGATCAGATTAGCAATGTCACCACACTACTCTTTAATATACTTCAAGTTTCCAAAAATAACCCTTTCTCCCTTTGTAATATGATTTCCTCTTTGTTTTTTGTGTGTTTCCTACTTGATTGTAAAATCTCTATAAACAGAGACTTTTTTTCCCTCTGGTTCAGCATTTCTGTTGTATTGCTGGTACTTAGCATGGTATCTGGTACATAATGTATATTCAATGAGTATTTGTTAAATTACTAAGTGTTCTCTCCCCCCTCCTTTATACATATATGTACATATATATATGTATGACTTGCCAGCCTCCACAATTAAATGAGCAAATATATGTATTTATATACACTCATATATACCAAAAGGGATATAGAACAAGGACTAACAATTTTAAGGACATAATATCTCATGTTGTTGTAATTCTGGTGTTGATAGCATTGAAGAACACTATGTCAATAATATGACATCTTTACTATGTACATTGGCTCGATACTTGTGAGTATTAGATTGGCTGAAAATGTCAATCGTCAGTTTTCCTAAAATGAGTATTAAGTATCGTTGGCTATCAGCTCAATTACACTTTGGCTATACACATGCTTTGTTGAAATACCTATTCTTCTCTTCCTTTTCTTCCTCTCTCTCTCTCTCTCTCTCTCTCTCTCAGCTATCACACAGTTAAATTCTGGGCACACTGCTGAGTTTGGATTCTAGGTCACTGATATTTTTATTATTAACTTTAAATACATCTATGGTATGTGGCTGCTGTTATGAAATAAAATTGTAACTTTTTTCATTTTATTTTATTTTTTCAGGTACACCTTTGAGTATCTTGAATAGTTCTCTTTGAATAGAATGCTCTCTTTGAGTATAATCCTATATTGTGGTGATAGATTGCTTCAGATTGGTAAGGGAGTTAAAAAATGGTGTGGCCCACAATGGGAAAAGTAGATGAGACTTGATAGTCTATGTATTAGTCAGGGTTCTCCAGAGAAACAGCATGAGTATCCAGAGAAACAGCATGAGTAGCATTGATGGATAGTTGATAGATTTTTTTTTTTTTGAGGAAAGTCATACCGTCAACTGATTGTGAGACCACCCACATTATGGAGAGTAATCTACTTTACTTAAAGTTTACTGCTGTAAATCTTAAATTCATTAAAAAAAATACTTTCACAGAAGCATCTAGAATGATGTTTGAACAAATATCTGGGTACTGTGGTCTAGCCAAGCTGTCACATAAAATTAACCATCACATTCCATGTAATACATCTCTTCTTTCCCCATATGTAACAGACGTAAACAATTTAGAAGAGCAAAGATGTTATGTGAATCCTGGTTGGGATTTCCTGAACCAGAGTAAGAAGTATTTAGAAATTAGTAGTCAGTCTCACCATTAAATTTAGATCAGGCTATGCCATCAACTTGTGTGGTTATAGGTATTAAGTTGTTCTGAAACAGTGTACGTCAGTGTCCTCATTGCCAAAAACAACTATAAATTCTCCCGGATGGTGGTAAGTAGCAAACACATTGTAGCATGCAATCATTGCTATTGCCTGGTTACTTCTGTGATAAATGCAGAGAATCTGATATTGAATATCAGAAATGGAACCCCAGAGGCTAGAAGTTGGCTCTAAATTTACAGTATAAGATCTAATTGGGTTCTAAATTTGACAAAATGATTGTTCCTTGTTCCCAATCAACACAGTACTAAAAGAACCATAAACTACACACTACATTTTCTTTTACATTTGTAAGCACACCAATTGCTTTTTATCCATGTTGGAATTCTTCCACAAAGCACGATCAAGAATGCTTATAAAAATACTCGTCTACATGGCAGAGGGAAGTCTCATGTCTTGGCTATGTGGATGGACAGGTGAGCATCTGGAAGCGGTCTGCTTCTGCATGTCTTGGGCGAGGACAGCCTTTCTGTATGGAAAAGTGCCCAAGGAACTTGTTCAGGTGCTTTTCATAAGGTAGACCGGGTTACAGTACCATATAAGAAAGATAGTATGCAGTGATGTCTGTTTTCTCCTTGATGCATACGAGCAGCATATGAACTGCAACAAGAAAAGAAAACACAGGAGTGGAATTTTAAAAGAAAGCAAAAGAAAAGGAAAAATATGAGAAATAGAATAAAAAAAAAAGAAACCAAACATAATTTGCTTCTGTACTCCTATGGTCATAATAAAAACTGTGGATGCCGGAAATGAAAGCTTACACTTTTTAAAGAAACTAAATGTGCTTACATGCTCTCCCACCAATGTGTAAGCTCAGATTTAAGAGCATATTTGGCAACTGGCACTTTAGCTATTTATTTACTTCCACAAAACAGTAGGTATATTGCTTGGAAGTGTTGACTTTATTTTTCTCTTTTTAGTTATTTTTTTCAATGATTTAAAAATATTATAATTATAAATTCTTAAATTAATATGACTATATAAATATAAACTGTTTTTTTTCACCTATGTAGAGACCAGAAAACACAAGCTATGGTAAATACTTATATATCAAACTATTCTTCAAATGAAAACAATACTCATAGACAGTATCAGAATATATTCAAGATTATAATTTTAGGCAATAGCTATTAAGAATATAAATGAGTTCTTACTAAAACAGGTAACATCTAAAATTCAAATAAGGGTGGTGTTTCTCTGACGTACATAAAATTTGGGGAATGTGTAAATATTTTGAATTCTTGCCACATAGCTAAGTATGAATTCCTAGCATGGATCAAAATCTTGCCAAGAAATCTTGGCAAAACAAAAAAACCCAGAAAAATCCCATAAAAGGCAATAAATAGACTGCAAATAGAAATAGCTTTATTTCTAAGTCAATTCATTTTGGCAGACTGCATGGTAATATAATGTCTTTTATATGGTGTTGAAAGAATGGTTTTTAGTTTGAGTTATGAATAGACTGTTACTAATGATTAACATTTACTACATGATAGTTAATATTCATAACAAAATAGATATGGTTTCTGCAATATAATTTAATCAAATGCCATAAGAATTTTCTTTTTTTTTTTAACTGACCAGCATCCAATTATCCCTGTGTGTACTTTCTTTGTACAAAGGGAAGATAGTGTTTCTTTCACATTGTCACCATAACCCCTGGGGCTGTAAGAATTATGAAGATCACAGCCACAACTTATATTTGCCTAGGCAATTAATAATTCTGGAACTTTTCTAGCCCTACTGGATGGATTTTCTAGCATTTTAATAATAAAGTTGATAAAGATAACTATGATGATGGCATTTATAAAGAATCTGCTCTATGCTCCACATAAATCACTGTTCTTTCCCACAATAATTCTCCTAGTAAAATACCTATTATAAATGAGGAAACTGGGCTCAGAAAAGCTAAGTAACTTTTCCAAGATTGTACAGCTAGAAACTCTAATTGTCTGTGACCTTAGCTACGTTTCTCTTCCTTTACCATGCTGTCTATATTTATGTGAGTAAATGCTTATCTTATAATCAAGAATTAAGTGACTGTATATTTGAGGTGTTCAAAATATAACATGCTACAATGAAAATTTAATATGCCACAACATATTTTTAAAAGAAAAGAGATAAAAGAAAAAAGAAAAAATGTTTGTTACATATTTTGGGATATAAAAACTTCCTTCTGCTACGCTGATGGACAGTGACCGTGAAGGGGTATGTGGGGGGGACTTGGTGAAGGGGGGAGCCTAGTAAACATAATGTTCTTCATGTAATTGTAGATTAATCATACCAAAATAAAAAAAAGTATTCCAGCAAAAAAAACACACACACACACACACAGAAAAAAAAATACTTCCTTCTGTTTGACCCAGAGGGTTTCCAGATGTCCAATTTTAATATTGTCCAAATAAAGACCTTATGACAAATCACATCACTATTTTGTTATGTTTTTAAAAATAATGTAATGATTAAAAATTTTATTGCAGATGAAAATGCCTTTAAAATGTATATAACACCAAATATATATGTGCTGTGCATATATGTTGATATAGAATGCTTCAGCATATTTTAAATTCTGGAATTGAAGGATGGCTATTAAATTAGGACATCAAAGTACTCTATCACCAGAAAAAACAACGTGTCAATATCAGTAAGATTCTGGGGCATCTATTTCCTGACTAGGTGCTCCATATTTCATAGTTCCCTACAAATGCACAAATATTTCTGGTTTTTGCTACCAGAATAGATGCTAGGTGCTTAAATTTTTTTGTCTCAACCTTTTTGAACTAAAAGAAAACTTCCTTCTCTTTGACCCAGAGTGGGTTTCCAGATGTTCAGGGTCAGAGGTTGGAAATGAAAGTATCAAGTTTTGGCCTACTTTAAGTGGACAGCATGCCTAAATGTGAGAGTGCTTTCCCACAGGGTGTTCCTTTGTAGTTGTATTTTTTATCTTGCCTCCCTTGGTAAGAGGTCCATATTCACTGTTGAATTATGCCCTTCTAATTCCACCTTGTAAGTGGTCTAGGTCTCTTGTGTTTATTCTTCAGTAACTGATTGCATTATAAACCCTTAAAAATACCTGTGATAAGTGCATACACTTGGAAAATTGCTAATTCTCTTCTTTCCAAGTTTGACTTGCCATGTTCTACTTGGCAACATTTCATGTTCTCTGTCTTTGTTAACTAATTGCTAATATAAAATGATAGAAGGTGAACTAATAATAAATAGAGACATAATGAACTTGATTCTTTTTTGCTCTTCTTAGTGGTTGACCTTTAATAATTGTTTTATATTTTAAAGATATATATATATATTGCTGGCCATACTTATTACAAAATATAAGTATTCTGGAAATCAAAATTTTACCACATATTATAATAAAGGATTCCTTTTAAAGGCTATTAAGCATTTATTAAGATGTCAACCTGGAATACCATACTATCAGAAATAAACTTGGAGCAACACCCATGACTTATGCTCTCCTTAATTCTTTATGAAGTAAACTAAATAGTTTATAATATTATAATTAGTAACTCTACAAATATACACCAAGCACCTTTTAGAAAGGGACCCAACATAGAGCAGGAAAAAAAGAATTGGTCTCTTACCTTCTGATAAGTTTAAATTGAATTATTATATATGCTTTTTTTTCCCTATAGCTTATTCTAGTATGTTGGGCTTTTATATGGGTTTTAAAGCTCTAGGACATCTCATGAAAGAGTCTGTAAAGTTATAAGTTTAACCAACACCTCACAGTCCCATAATGAGGAAGCCACAGAGAACAGTGAAAAAAGACTGGAAGGACTGGGAATGAAGAAAAATAAAAGTTATGAGGGTAATAAAATAGAAGCACCAAAATTAATCCATGATTTGTTATCAACCTGGGAGAACAGACATAGGAAACAATATATTGCAATTGCAAACACACCAAAAATCTGGGCCCTGTTCTCAAAACATCAGACTTCCCATTCCAAATGATACAAATTTGTCCATGTACAAAAGGAGAGTTTCCTTTTTAATGACCCTTAATGAGTCACAGTTCAGACTTCTGGTAAGATCTGCCCACATCTTTCAAAATTTGTATTTAACCAAGGACAACTGTTCTTTGTTCTCCTAAGAGTTTGTTGGACCCATTCAATATTACTGTCTTAGCAAAATGAGATACTTAAATGCATTTCTCATTAAAAACATGAATAAATTATAAAATGTGTTAAGCTTTTATTAATAACCAAGTTCTACATATGACCTTAATATAGGGTCCAATGTTTTTAAATGTTTGGACCTAAGTTTGGTTGCTTTGGACAATTTATCAAATCAAGTAAAAGGAAATATACTGGCTGTAAAAGAACTTAAGAACTGTTGAATGAAGCTACTAAGGGTGTAGTTTTAGGAGTCAGATAGCACAACTATTCAAATCCTACTGTCCCAATTTGGCTAGTGATGTTACTTGCTATGTTACTGTTTCCTTAACTGAAAATATCTCATAGGTTTATTGTGAGGAATAAAAGAGGTGGCATATGTAAAGCACTAAGAAAAGGGTCTAACAAATAGCTATTTTATTAACTAGAATTTAAACTCCATGGGGAGCAGGGATTTTTTGTTTCATTTGCTCATTGGTATATTCGAAACCTTGGGGAAAGTGAGCACACAATAGAAGTCCAAAAAATATTTTGGAGTAAATAAATGAATCTCCCAATTTAAAGTGTAGTTTTGTGTTAATTACTTACACTTATGGTAAAATGACTATTAATTTACATTATTAAATACTATCAGCAGAGGTAGAAGAAATAAAATCCCATTCAAATGCAAAGAAAATGAGAATTTGATTCACTTATTATTGAAAAGAACTTGTAGATTCTAGTTTGAAAATTTAGTTTAGTAACTTTTCAAGAGATGCATGTAAGGGGAAAATATTACATAGAGTAATACAAGAAAAATAAGTACAAATATGTACATTTTGCAATCTTTAAAATCACACTATTATTAAGTTCTTAAATCTTTTGATGTGTTTCTTTATGCAATTTCTTTACATTTCAAAATATCAACAAGGAGAGAGTAGACAGATTAAACATGCTTATTATCACCCTTCTTAACCCACTTCTACTCCCAAATCACCTCCTCACCCAAATACATAATTTGAGAAAAAAATGTTGATTTTAATTAATTTTCAGGATTTCAGTTAAATCTTTACCATGGTAATATCCCCCCTTGATGTTTTTCCAACCCTCTATCCACTCACCCACTGGCCATATTTTGTTTTGAAATTTCCTTTCACATCATCTTGTCTAGTTTAGCAGTGTTGATCTTCTATTACTGCTCCAAAGCCTTCCTTCTTCTCAACTCCAATTCCTCTCCTTCATCTTCTAGATCACTGTCATCTTGCTCACATGATTAGATCATTCTGTGAGAGGCAAGGATTCATCCTCAGGGAACCAAGTGTCTTCCTAAAGGTAAGACAGTGGCTCACTTGGGCAATTTACTAGAACAAAGACATTGGAGGATATCATACACTCTAGATCTCAGTCCCACCAGGTGTCTCCCACATGCTGAGGCAATGTGCTTCAAGACCTGATCCTCATTAACTCTGAGACTTTTGGAGATGGACATCTATATTTTAAAATTATATATTGGTTAGAGTTTGGGAATTTTAAAGTTAAAAAGTTAATCTAACCTTGTTTGTGCCCAACTCCCGTCCTCTTTTGACTCCAGTCATTTACACAGTTGAAATATTTTCTAGATAAGCTATCTCTGGTATTACAAAGTACTAAACATTGCTGGATAATGTTTTAAAAAGCCTCAGGCCACCAGCAGGCTTAAAATGGGTTTACGTCTCATATCTTTGCTTTCAAAGTCCTGTGGTGACTTTTCATATATTTTTCTAATAATTTAGATATCATTGAGCTGGAGACTCCATAGTGAAAATCTTCAATAATCTTGAAGAAAAATAACTGGTACACTAGAAAAGCCTTTTTCTCTTGCTTTCCCTGAACATTAAATCTAAAACAATTAATCTCAACCCTTCACTAAAATCTCTAAATGGAAGTTTTGGGCTTGCTTCTGGAATAAAGATGTATAATAATCTGAAATACTTTAAAAGTATTCAGTGTTTTGAACTGTTTCTAATATGACACAATTAAAACTTCAAAGAAATGGTGATTATGCAATAAAACAAGATGTGTGGTTTTCAACGATGGCTCAAAGGACCTTTGCTGGTCCCTGATTTCCCTTAAATCTTGGACTCTCTTATTTCAACTTGAGAGCTTGCCTACTTTTTTCCCCCCTTTTTGTAGCCTTTAGTCACTTCAGTTTTAATATTGAATTTCTTAACAGGTGTTTAAAGATTTTCTTTAAAAATTGTCAGTATATTTACATTGGTATATTATATGTAAAAGAATTGTCTTTTGAAGTGGGGATAATAGCCATAGTTTTACTGAAAATCAGCACCAGTTTGAAAGAAATATCTGAAACTATTTTCTAAATGGGAATTTTAATAGGAAACAAAAACAATCTGTGAAAACACATACCTTTTCAAATATTAAAAAATATTATTTTACTATACATTGTATTATGGCTTAAATCAATTTCTTAGATTATTAGATTTAGATGGTGATGATTTTCTTCAAAACAATCATTTAAGTTATTGAGCAAGCCTTTGCTTATGTGAAGCACTTACTGAAACTAGGCAAAGTTAGTTAGAATGATAATCCTTGAACACTTAGAATTAAAGATTCAGCAAAAATTTTTTCAGGCTAAAATTGTCTTTTAAAGGCATATAGTTGGTAAGTGAAACAGGATTCAAACTCAAGAGTCCCTGATCTTAACTATTATGGTATACAGACTTCAAGAAATCGACTGACTTCATTGAACATTGTTGATATTTTTAAGTATTAGCTTTAGAGAGATCACCCAGTATTGGTATGTATGGAGAAATAGAAACTAGCAGTGAAACTCCAGAAAAAGAGAAGGGATAATTATATGCTTTTTACTTGTTGAGGATACATGAGAGTCTGGGAAAAAGCTTTATTACTATTTTAGAACCAAAGTCTTCTAAAACCAAAATGCATTTATTTTAATTTGACAGTGATGATTTACCACCTATTTTAAATATACCTTTTGTATTTAATATTCATCAAATTAATATATATTTTTCCCCCATCAGGAAGTCTTCTGATCTTTCTGAAATGAAACTTTATCTCAATCCTTGAAGAGTAATTTTTTAAAATTTATGATTTTTTTCCTATTATTCTGTGAACAATAACAACATCAGTCTGGCAGAACCTTAATGGAATAAAAATGGAATTGAACTGCTACTCAGACAAAGGGCTTTTATAAATTAGTTACTATTAGGCAAAGATCACAAAGCAATTTTTCCAAAAACAGAAACTGCTCTCTTTCCTGTATTATGACTCAGACTCTGAGCTATAAATAGAGACACAGATTGAGGTTGAGGTTTACAGATGACAGTAACTGACAACATTGCTGGCTATGAATTCAGTACTTAACTAATAATCAATTGGCTGACAGTTTATAGAATCCTTTTTTAACACTCTTTTTAAAAGAAGTCCACAAATTTTAGTAAAATTTATTACTGAATCTACCACAAATCACTTGGGATTTCTGTGCATGTGTATATATACATGTATGCAGTCAATTATTTTATGGCTATAGTATACCTTATGTTTAATTTTAGTTGGCCACAAATTGCCTTTGAAAGTAAGTATGCAGGTATGTATATGTATACATACATATACATATATATATATGTATGTATATGTATGTATATATGTGTATATATATATGTGTGTGTATATATATATAAAAAGAGAATTTGGAGATACCAAGAATTATACCTCTTGGCTTGTAATAGATAAGAAATATATCTGATTGGTTTTTTCTATGATGGAATTACCCTCTTAATCTCCATTAATCCCAATTCCATATACTTTTCTAGGAGAGAAAAATTAGACTTATCAATCACATTTTTATATATTCAATGATTTAGAAAATGTAACAAAACAACTTAAATATTTGTACTCATATTATGATAATTCTGGGCTTTTTTACACAAAATGCATCTCCAAATATAAGCCAGAGATAAGGAACAATTACGTAAGTGTTTTTTAAAAACATAGTAGAACCAACTGTTCATTGGTTCTAGTAATAGAAGCAGCTAGAACATGGATAACTGCAGCCACAATGTCTCAGAAAGACCTCTTATTTCTAGTCTTCTGACTCACTCACTGTCTACTCTTTGTGTTAGCAACAGTACTGAATTGATTGTCATATCATTTCTGCTTTTATATTTTTTTTACTGAGAAATATTAAGAGACAATGAAATGTCCAAAATTTTTACATATACGTGTTTGTCATGAGGTCTTCTCCTTGACATTGTTCATCTGCACGTTATTCTACCAACTCTAGAATGACTCGACATTAACTTTTGCCAGGTGATGGAGGACTGAAATAAATCCCAATTTTTTAAGCAGTTCTAATTTTACCTGGAATAGCCTTCACTATTGACTCTTTCCTGAAATTTCTCCTCCCCCAACAATATAACAATAGCAGCAACTAAAGTCTTTAAAAAATAATATTGTTATGGCTTTTTCTTCTAGAGTGACTTTATGTCTGCACATTCAACCAATGGCTCCTGTCTCAATGAACCATTGACAGCAAAGATCTGTTTTCACCAGATGGGGATGTTGCATCAGGAAAGAGCACCCCTGCAGCATGAAACAAGGATTTTCCTACAACTAACATAGTACAGAGGCCAAAATAACATTTTCAAGATTCAGACAAGGAATAAGAGACACTTATAAATATTTTGAAAATATTTCTTTGTGGTAGTGTAGATGACTTATATTAGCTATGTATTTACAAGTTGGACTTGATTTATTACTTTTTTTTCTTTGTATTGTTCTAGCAAAAATGATTTTTTTATCAACTGCTTTTTCTCCATGCAGGTAAAGCATAAATACCATCTAAATAAATGGTATTTAAAGGAGAAGAGTAAGATATGGTGGATTTCTTCTTTTTTTGAAAGTTTCTTGAGATGGAACTATACGTCTGATCTTAGATCCTATTCTTAGGATCTCTAGTGGATAGCTATTCACCAATATAATTAGTAACTATTGATGTATTTTTGTTTATATTACATTTTAAGTCCTATTCTTTTATCACATTTTAAAAGAAAAATAAGTAAAGTTGACAAAATAAGCTTTGTTCATTTTATGTGAACATTTCATACATGAATCAATTAAGTGGTATAGGAATCTTTATTGTGTTTGTCTCTGAGGTGAACCGTGAATATTTAGGGCTACAGAAAAAAAAATTTTCATGAGAACTTCAGTTTGAGGAATTCTTTAAAGTGATTAGCTTTAAAATACCTATGGATGAGAACTCACAAATTTACATATATATAAAAGGGTAAGATTTCACCTAATTTTCTGCCTATTTAGTTCCATTGAGAAAAAGTATATAGGACCCAATGTTAACTCAGAAATTATTTATTAGCCATAAATAAGCTATAAATATTATTAATTTATTATTTTATTCTTCCAATCAGGGAACTAAAGAAATTCTTTAAATCTGATTGTAATGCCTTGCTTTTCACATTGCTTTGTCACATCTCTACATATAGGATATTGGAAATAAAAGAATAGAAATAATATAGCAAGAAGCAGGAAAAGGAGGAGGAAGAGAAAGAGAAGAAGAAATGTATCCTAAATACTTGCAAGGGTAACAAGCCTTCCATCTCCACCTCCCATATATCCAGGGCAGTTACTTCAAGGAACCTAAAGGGGGAGCTCCACCGGCTTCCAAACCTGTCCACTATGGCTATACATTTTCCATCTGACCTTTTTTCCTGTTGTGCTTTTCACTTATCTAAGTCCATAGCCTGAAAAACAGTCAACAACTACTCATCATGAAACTAGAAATGACCATGCAGAGGGAAACATATTTTGTTCGGCTTCTGCCTGATTTAAAACATTAAATTAAATATTATTTGAAAAATTAAAAATAGGAAAATTGCACATTAAAAATTTATATTTTCAGTACAAAGGGCTGAGCTGAACAGAAACAGCACCTACCTATTAGGAGTTGGCCTAAGGACACATGAGATCATTATTAATAATAACTAACATTTATTGAGTACCTACTGTGTGCCTAATACCGGACATACATTACTGAATCTAGTCTCCATAAAGTGCTGGCATGGTGTATGGCACAGAATAAGCATTGAAGAAATCATAGTCATTATTTTCATTGCTAATTTTCCCAACGTCCATTGAAAGATATATATTATTATCCCCATTTCTTAGATGAGAAACTTGAGGCTCAGAACAAGTAGATTGCTCAACAAATATTATCAAGTTTTACTTTATAATGGCTAATTTTTATTACTACCTCACAAGGTAGGTACCCCTATTTTGCAAATGAAAACTCTGTGGTTCAAAAAAGGTAATTTGTAAGTGAAAGCCCAGGATCTGAACCTGACTTTGGGTCCAAAGCAACTGCTGGGCCACCCCACCCCAACTCACCCCACCTCCTGCTAAATCTTATCTGCTCTGTGTGCAGTCAATTCACTGTCATTTTTTACCCATGAATTATAGACAAGCTCCTTCAGATAATTAGTAGGCAGTATGTGTGTTTTTTGAGTGGAAGGGTCAGAGAAAGCTCACTGGTAACACTAGCAGTAGCCACTCTACAGCAACATTCATCAGGATTTATCATGTGCTAAGTAAGCATTTCACACAAATTATCAACTTAACTTTCAGAAAAATTCTGTGAAGTAAATATTTTTATTGTCCCCATTTACAGAAAGATGGCACCAGCACTTATATGACTTAAGTAGTCAGGTCACATAACCAGTAAGGAACAGAATCAGGACTGGAACCAGATAACACACCTCTGTTATTCAGACTTGATTGAGAACCTCGCTGGAGCACATTTGTCAATCCTAAAGTTTGATGAGGTTATAAAAATCATACACACACACACACAAAGGCAAAAGTGCATTACACTAAACACACCACAAAACTTCCAAATTAGGAAATAATTCTTAAATAACAGTAAAACTGGTGCTTAGCTTATAAACATTTTTTGAAGTACATGAACAATTGTTTCAAATATTTTCGCTAGACTTTTGAACTTAATATTTGCTTATCAAGCATTTCTGTGTGACATATATGAGTGTTTTCATCATATGATAATAGCATACCTGAAGCAATCCCAACTTATGAAAGGGACAGAAAAGAAGGAGAATGTAGTTTTCTGAAGTCCTTATCGTACCCCCATTTTTTTCCTATTTGAGAATAGTTCCCATATTGTGCCTATTCTCTTGGAATTATGTGTAATCACATTCGTGTAAGTCAATTATACTATATATGTATGTTCTTAAAAAAATCCTGTCATGAATCCATTGTTAATTAATCACCCTTAGTGTATTGAGTTTTCGATCCTGAACCTCATAATTTCCTTAGAGTATCATCTATATTGTTATTTGCTCAAACTAATAAAATGAGCCCTCCTCTACTTGGAGGAAATGATCAATAGTGAAATCACAAAATAACAATAATCTTGAGAAAAAATTTGCAGGAAAGGTTATTTCCTAATCCAGATGAAAAAATTGGAGTTGTTTAGCATTTCAGTGTTGGTAATCATTAAGGTATTTTTAAGTATACTTTATCCCACAGAGAACATATCTAATCTCATTTCTCAGCAGTTTTGCAGTCAATTGTATTTGTTGTGATGTAAGAAACATAAAACAATCTGAAAAAAAGGTGACCTATGGAGTTAAATTTGATTTGTGGAATCTGATGCTTTTTTTGAAAAATACCTATTTCCTTTCATGTCTCTTTTGTTCACTGTTAAAATGATGAGGTATAAATGAACACAGAAAGCTGTAGATTTTCTAGCACAAAAACTAAAGCAGAGACTCACACCAGGACTTGTCATAAGGAGGTAAGAAAATGAAGCTGTGCTCAGGCTCCAGATGTGTGTGAGCTCATGATGCAGGCTCCAGGTGATGGAGCCATGATCTTTGGCCAATCTCCTGTGCTACAGTAGGGCATGATTTAGTGATAAATGCTTACTTTATTGTAACTAACTAGCCTGCTCTTTCTGAAGTAGCAAATAAACCCCAGAAAGTTCTGCCTTGTCACAGCTATTTAACAATTTTAGAAAGGCCTTTGATATTTATATTTCACATATTAAACAATAGCTTATGTAAAGCTCTGATTTCTAAGGTTAGAGGATGCATATTCTATTTGAATGGACAAAATGCAAACCTGCTAGAGAAAAAATTATTATGTATAAATAAAACCAAAATATTGTATAATATAAACTCTGATTGCCTGTCTCTTATTCCCTATTTTTATTTTTGTCATCCTTAATAATAAATATATATGAACATAAACTATTTATGCTATTGCCTTGGTCAGGAGCCTGGTTGATATTTAAATAAAGGAAAAAGAATCTGCAGAACAGCTACATGTAAGAGAATAAAAGTGGATTACTGTCTAATTACATACACAAAAGTAAACTCAAAATGGATCAAAGACCTGAATGTAAGTCATGAAACCATAAAACTCTTAGAAGAAAACAGGCAAAAATCTCCTGAATATAAACATGAACAACTTTTTACTGAACACATCTCCTTGGGCAAGGGAAACAAAAGCAGAAATGAACAAATGGGACTACAGCAAACTAAAAAACTCTGTACAGCAAAGGACACCATCAGTAGAACAAAAAGGTTTCCTACAGTATGGGAGAATATATTCATAAATGACATATCTGATAAGGGGTTAACATCCAAAATATATAAAGAGCTCACACACATTAACACTTAAAAAGCAAATTACCCATTTAAAAAATGGGTGGAGGATCTGAACAGATACTTCTCCAAAGAAGAAATTCAGATGGCCAACAGGCACATGAAAAGATGCTCCACATCACTACTCATCAGGGAAATGCAAATCAAAACCACCATGATATCACCTCACACCAGTTAGGATGGCCAGCATCCAAAAGACAAGGAATAACCATTAATGGTAAGGATGCGAAGAAAAGGGAACTCTCCTAGACTATGGGTGGGAATCTAAATTAGTTCAATCATTGTGGAAAGTAATATGGAGATTCCTCAAAAAACTAAAAATAGAAATACCATTTGCCCCAGGAATTCCACTGTTAGGAATTTACTAGAAGAAAACAAGATCCAAGATTCAAAAAGACATATGCACCCCTATGTTTATTGCAGCACTATTTACAATAGCCAAGAAATGGAAGCAACCTAAGTGTCCATCAGTAGATGAATGGATAAAGAAGATGTGGTACATATACACAATGGAATACTATTCAGCCATAAGAAGAAAACAAATCCTACCATTTGCAACAACATGGATGGAGCTAGAGGGTATTATGCTCAGTGAAATAAGCCAAGCGGAGAAAGACAAATACCAAATGATTTCACTCATCTGTGGAGTATAAGAACAAAGGAAAAACTGAAGGAACAAAACAGCAGCAGACTCACAGACTCCAAGAAGGGTCTATCGGTTACCAAAGGGAAAAGTAGGTGGGGAGGGAGGGAGAAGGGGATTAAAGGGCATTATGATTAGCACACATAATGTAGGGTGGGCACAGGGAAAGCAGTATAGCACAGAGAAGGCAAGTAGTGACTCAGCAGCGTCTTACTATGCTAATGGACAGTGACTGCAAATGGGGTTTGTGTGGGGGACTTGATAATATGGGTAAATGTAGTAATCACAATTTTGCTCATGTGAAACATACATAAGATTGTATATCAATAACAACTTAATAAAAAGATTAAATAAATTAAAAGAAAAATAACTGGTTTCCTATTTACGTAGATATTGTAACCTTGAGTTATTTATTAATTAAAAGGCTTATAATTAATTACAGTCATTATTAACTGGAATTAATTACAGTCCTTACATGCTCTCAAAGAATGACTTTCCACAAGCGTAAGTGAATATGAGATAATTTACATTTTACATCAGGATTATGATAATAAAAGTCTACTGATTTCTTTAATAAATATATATTAGTATATATACACTATATTTGTTGCTATAAGTGGGCAGTTTTCTAAGAGATTTGATGGAGGTTGATTCTTGAGGTGGGCCATAGAAGAATTAAACTAGAGGATTAAGAAAGACTTTGCAGGAATGTCAAGGAAAATGACATGGAATTAACAACCATGTTTTGGGGGAAATATTTCTCAACTATGTAACAGTAGGGCCATTTTGAAAATAACAGTTACATTGCTGATGGAAAGGAATGGGGAGGGGTGGAACATGACCTACTTCAAATACCTGAATAGGGAGTTATAGGAAGAAGAGTATAATCTCATACAAGTTGGAACAGAGAGGGAACATTAGAAGGAAATCTCTTTAAAAACTCTTCCTGAGTTCCAATTTGCCATAGTTTTGTGCTCACCGCCTCTAATGTGAATTTGCTTACTATTTGGGAGTGATGTGCCTGTGGAAAAGATGTTAAGTGTTGCCAGCAGACAAGCTAGAGAAGCCACAGAAGGGGGTCAGCACTGTGCAGTGGTAAAGGCACTGTACTCAAAGTGGGTTCCTGGTCTGGGTCTATGACCAGGTAGCCATATGACTTGACACATGTCACTTAGATCTTCTGGAATTCGGTGTCTAACTTTCTTAAATGACTGCGGTATATTAAGACACTTATTTATTTATTTTTATTTTGTTATCATTAATCTACAATTACATGAAGAACATTATGTTTACTAGGCTCTCCCTTAACCCAAGTCCCCCCCAACAAACCCCACTACAGTCACTCTCCATCAACATAGTAAGATGTTGTAGAATCACTACTTGTCTTCTCTGTGTTGCAAAGCCCTCCCTTTCCCCCATCCTTCACATTATACATGCTAATCATAATAGCCTCTTTCTTCTTCCCCACCCTTATCCCTCCCTACCCTCCCATTCTCCCCAGTCTCTTTCCCTTTGGTAAATGTTAGTCCATTCTTGGGTTCTGTGATTCTGCTGCTGTTTTGTTCCTTCAGTTTTTCCTTTGTTCTTATACTCCACAGATGAGTGAAATCATTTGGTATTTCTCTTTCTCCGCTTGGCTTATTTCACTGAGCATAATACCCTCTAGCTCCATCCATGTTGTTGCAAATGGTAGGATTTGTTTTCTTCTTATGGCTGAATAATATTCCATTGTGTATATGTACCACATCTTCTTTATCCATTCATTTACTGATGGACACTTAGGTTGCTTCCAGTTCTTGGCTATTGTAAATAGTGCTGTGATAAACATAGGGGTGCATCTGTCTTTTTCAAACTGGAGTGCTGCATCCTTATGTCAAATTCCTAGAAGTGGAATTCCTGGGTCAAATGGTAAGTCTATTTTGAGCATTTTGAGGAACTTCCATATTGCTTTCCACAATGGTAGAACTAATTTACATTCCCACCAGCAGTGTAGGAGGGTTCCCCTTTTTCCACAACCTTGCCAACATTTGTTGTTGTTTGTCTTTTGAATGGTAGCCATCCTTACTGGTGTGAGGTGATATCTCATTGTGGTTTTAATTTGCATTTCTCTGATAACTAGTGATGTGGATTTTTTCTGTTGTTTTATTCTTCTCAATTTTGTTTATTTCTTCTCTGATCTTTATTATGTCCCTCCTTCTGCTGACTTTAGGCCTCATTTGTTCTTCTTTTTCCAATTTTGATAATTGTGACATCAGACTGTTCATTTGGGTTTATTCTTCCTTCCTTAAACATGCCTGGATTGCTATATACTTTCCTCTTAAGACTGCTTTCGCTGCATCCCATAGAAGTTGGGGCTTTATGTTATTGTTGTCATTTATTTCCATATATTGCTGGATCTCCATTTTAATTTGGTTGTTGATCCATTGAATATTTAGAAGCGTGTTGTTAAGCCTCCATGTGTTTGTGAGCCTTTTTGCTTTCTTGGTACAATTTATTTCTAGTTTTATACCTTTGTGGTCTGAAAAGTTGGCTGGTAGAATTTCAATCTTTTTTAATTTACTGAGGCTCTTTTTGTGGCCTAGTATGTGGTCTATTCTGGAGAATGTTCCATGTGCACTTGAGAAGAATGTGTATCATGTTGCTTTTGGGTGTAGAGTTCTATAGACGTCTATTAGGTCCATCTGTTCTAGTGTGTTGTTCAGTGCCTCTGTGTCCTTACTTATTTTCTGTCTGGTGGATCTGTCCTTTGGAGTGAGTGGCATGTTGAAGTCTCCTAAAATGAATGCATTGCAGTCTATTTCCTCCTTTAGTTCTGTTAGTATTTGTTTCACATATGCTGGTGCTCCTGTGTTGGGTGCATATATATTTAGAATGATTATATCCTCTTGTTGAACTAAGCCCTTTATCATTATGTAATGCCCTTCTTTATCTATTGTTACTTTCTTTGTTTTGAAGTCTATTTTGTCTGATACTAGTACTGCAACACCTGCTTTTTTCTCCCTATTGTTTGCATGAAATATCTTTTTCCATCCCTTGACTTTTAGTCTGTGCATGTCTTTGGGTTTGAGGTGAGTCTCTTGTAAGCAGCATATAGATGTGCCTTGTTATTTTATCCATTCAGTGACTGTATGTCTTTTGATTGGTGCATTCAGATAGCACCACGAAATGTAGGTTTGTGCTCCCAGAGCTAGTTATTCAGCCGTCCCAAGCCTTCCACTCCCTCCCTGCTCCATTTGTCTTCCTCCTGCCAGTGAGCTGGGGTGGGGCTCGGGTCCCATGGAGCCACAGCTCTGGTATGTTACCCCGTTTGCTGAGGTCTGCTCTTTTCTCCAGGTGTGTTCAATCTGATGCCATCCTCTTTCCTGTTGCTCTCTCAGGATTAGTTGCATCAAGTAAATTTTCTAATTGTATCCAGTTTTAGGATGAAGCCTTTGTCTCTCCTCTCATGCAGCCATCTTTTGAAGTGTTTAGTTTTAAGTATCTTCTATTAAGACACTTTTTAAAATTAGATGATATACCAGGTTATAGACTTGCCCAAGTCTGGGATTTAGAAGACATTTCTAGAAACATATGGAAGAGAGGGTACTTCTATTTTCCTCAACTAGAGTGAGACTTATCCCCACCCTCATCCTGCTGAGAATAAGTGGGAGTGCCAGCTGAACTGGCATGTGGAATATGATTGTCAGCCAATACGATTTAGATTCTTCAGGGAAACCAGAGATGATGCATCCCTGATGCACATCTCTGGAGCAAAGCACTTAGGTTTGATTTGCTGCAGGAAGGCATTTAGTGCTGATTTTCTCCTGTATGCAGAGTTTATAATTAATAGTATTATTAGGAAAGGTGTATTAAAGGACACTTACTTGGCAGAAAATACTGTTTGGAGTAAACAGTAAGTCTGAAAAAGGGGAATGGATAAGTTGTAGCCCATTTTCATCTGTCTTCTGTCAATATACACATAAATATAAATGAAAAAATAAGTGAGCAAATAGTGAGGGCTACAAATGTGCTACTGTATTTGTTAATGAAAAAAAAAAGTACAAATCCAAAAGAATATATATGAGTGGGTGATAAATCTGCTGAGTGAGCTACATTGTAATGGTATAAATGCAGAAAAATGCATGAGTATGAGATTGAGATAATTATTGGTTGATTATGGGTTTTAGAATGGCTGAGTTAACTCATGGGAAGACAGTAAATGATGATCTTTGAGTCAACAAAATTTTATACTTTGCAGTGGAAGAACCACATCCCTTACATACAATTTTATTTTCCCTCAGAATAAATCAGTTCAAGTCCAGGCCATTGTATTACACTAATCACAACATGATTACTACTTAAGTGTTCTGTAGCCTACACACTTTATTTGTTTATAAATGTTACAATGTAGTCTTTCATGACACTGCTTAGACCTATAGCTTTAAGCACCTTTTCTCAAAGTGGGCCAGTGGTATCACCACCACCACCTGGATAATTGCTAGAAATGCAGATTCTGGGCCCACTCCATACCTACTGCATTAGAAATTCTGGGGACATGGTCCAGAAGTCTGTGTATCTATATTTCAATAAGTTCTTTAGGTGATTCTGATTTGTACTAAAGTTTGAGAACCTTGATTCAGTGATTCTCTAATTCTGGTATTTATAAAAATCATACAAAGAGCTTGTTTAAAATGCACAGGGCAACAATAATCCCCATCAAGATCACAACAGAATTTTCTTTGTAAATTGATCGATTGGTTCTAACATTTACTTGGAAACTCAGAGGACCAATTACAGCCATGGCAAACCTGAAAAAACCCCACAGACTTAGCTGGTTGGTTTACATACACCATGAGAAACAAAGACTTAATAAAAGCTGTAGTAATTAAACCAGTGTGGTAGAGGGGCAAGGATGGAGAAAGAGAACAGAAGAGAGACTCCAGGAATGGAGTCACACTATGTAGTCATCTAATTTATGATAAAGTTGACACAAATAGGACAGCAAAAGTATGTCCTTTCAGTAAATTGTGCTGGGTCAGTTGGATGTCCATGTGGGGGAAAAAAATTAATCTTTACTCTGACTTCATTCCAGGAAGAAAAATAAATTTCAGATGAATTGCAAATATGAACACAGAAAATCAAACAATAAGCCTTGAGATGGAAACAGGAAAGTATTTTTATGAATCTGGTGTAGACAAAGCTCACTTAAATAAAAAATAAACAATGTTGACTATGATAGAAACTAAGAACTTTCACCAAAACACTACTGAGAATGGAAAAGCAAGCTACAAAGTGGTGGAACATAGTTGTAATACAGTAGGCCAACAAGAGACTTGTAACCAGAAAGTTTAAGAACTCCCTCAAATTAATATGCAAAAGTAGATGACCCTTTGGAAAAATAAAGAGATTTTAGGCACTTCACAAAAGATCATATACAATTGTATAATAAATATATGAAGGATGAGAGACTCAACTTCCATAGACATCACTGAAATGCAAATAAAACTACAATATGATACTGCTAATGTTTGAAATATGGTCAAAATAAGAAAGAAAATTCCAACTATTACCTGAAGATATGGAACTGGAACTCTCATAAAATGCTGTCAACTCTACTCCTAAGCATATATCCAATAACAATGCAAGCATTTGATCACCAGATTATTCCAGATCATCATAGAAGCAGTGCTTGTAACATCACTAAAGCAGAAATGATCTGTTAATAATAAATAAATGAATACATTTTGGTATATTTATTCAGATAAATAAAGTTTGGTATATTCACTTGTATTAGTACACTGCAGTAAGAAAGAAAAAACTACAATAGCACCCAAAATGTGGATGAATTTCACAAATACAGTGCTGAATTTTAAAGAGTTCACCTTGAATGGTGCCATGCGCTTAAGCTGAAAAATGGGAAAGACTAATCTATGGGACTACAGGTTGGTAGTGAGAGTGTGGGATAGTGAGAGAAAACATAAGGTTTTCTGGGAGAATCTGTTTTGACCTCAGTTCTGGTTACATGGGTATGTTCAATTTGTGGAACGTAATCGGGTATATAATGATAGGTGCACTTTTCTGTTTTGGGGTTATACTTCAATTTAAAAAGAGTTTCTCACAAAAAATCACAGAACATAGTAAAAGCTGCATTTCTAGAAATTTTGCATTTGAATTAATTTTGTTATTGAAATATAGTTGATATACAATATTATGTTGGTTTCAGGTATATAGCACAATGATTTGACATTTATATATGTTACAAAATGCTCACCATGATAAGTGTAGCTACCATCTGTCTCTATACAAAGATATAATATTATTGATGATATTCCCCTCTACTTTTCATCCCTGTGACTTATTTATTTATAAATGGAATTTCATACCATTTTATTACTTTTGCCTATTTTGTCCTTCCCCCAACTACTTCCCTATGACAACCACCAATTTGTTCTCCATTTTTATGACTTTTTCTGTTTTGTTTGTTTATTTTTACATTTTTTTAGATTGCACATATATGTGAAATCATGTGGTATTTGTATTTCTCTGTCTGACTTATTTCACTAAGCGTAGTATACTCTAGGTCCCTCCATGTTGTTGCCAATGGCAAGAGTTCATTCTTTTTTATGGCTCAGTAATATTTTATTGTGTACATATGCCACACTTTCATCCATTCTTCTATTGATACTTAAGTTGCTTCCATATCTGGCTATTGTAAGTAATGCTGCAATAAATACAGGGGTGTATATATCTTATTAAACTTGCTTAATTTAACTAATTAGGAAAAGTTAAGTATATAGGTAAAAGTCTAGAGGAAATAATGATATATTTACTGAAGATGAAATAAAAATGCTGTTATTTTTATATTATCTAAAAGTTCTAACACATAAATTAGAATATCATATTTTATCATTGATAAAATAATAAATAAGGTTTTAAAATATGAAGTCTATGGGAATCCTGAAAAGAAAACCATCCCAATTTATCTAAGAAAACGATAAAGCCTTTAATATTAGAATTCTTCTTTAAGGATTTTTATAATCTTCTCATTTCCATCACTTCTTCTTAAGCAGTTATATGCATCCTTATTTATATCAAAAAGGAGTGATTCAAATGTCTGCTTCCAGCCAAAATCTCCCCTACAAATTTATGAACACACTGGCTACTTGACATGCCTACTTGTGTGACTCAGAAGTATCCGAGTCTCAAATTCAACATAACTGCAATTGGACTAACTATTCTATCTCCACATCTAATGCCTTTCCTGAGTTCCCTTCCTCAGAAGAAAACCTACAGAAATATGGACATCACCTTGACATCTCCCTCTCTGACTTTTAAGCTCAAAATGTTTTACGCCCAAAATGCTCCTCAAATCTTCATACTTATCTCCCTCACCATTAGGGCCACCACTCTGCTGTGCAAGCTGCCATTGCCTCATGCCTCAGTCACTCCAGAGGCCTCCTAACTAGTTTCCTCTAAGACACTTTGCCCCTTCCCTCATTTCAATTTATTCTTCACACTCAAGCAAAAGAGTTCTATTCAGCATGCACATCTGACTCACTCAAACTCATGCTTAAAATTCTTCAAAGATTTCTGATTGATTTTAGTGTTAAACCGAAGTCCTTAACAAAGTCAGCATCATCAGGCTCTCCTCCTGGCCCACTCTCCCACTGCTTGTCCCTGAAACTGTCATTCTTCTTGTCCTCCCATCACACGGCTTTTGTACCTGCTACTCCCTCCACCAGACAGACCTCCCTGATGCACTCATTCCCTTCCGTGTTCCCCTGGTTAGCAGCTACTCACCCCTTAGATCTCAGTTCCTCAGGTAAACTCACTTGATTCTTCAGAACATGCCAGGTCCTTTATGTCCCTTTTCTTAAAGCCCCGTCACAGTATGATATACATTTTTCTGTTCCTGTGCACAGCCGTATAGCCCCCAGCACCTGGAAGAGAGACTATAACATTTGTGCTCAACAGATATTTGGTGAATGAAAGAACCACTTGGAGACAGCAGACTTCATAACAAATGGACCCAAAAGCAGGAGGATATGATTAGCTTACTCTTTCCCATGTTAGTTGTCGGGCAAACTAAGGCAAAAAAGAAATCTGGTTTAGGAAATAAAACATTAAAATTGACCTCTTGTGATTTTGCCACCGCTGCCTTTGACACCTGGTTTGGTGTCAGTCCCACCTATTAAAGCACTCTAACAGGTCTTCAGCTGAGTTCTGGACATCAGATACTGAATCACTGGCTCAGAGTAGTTTGGACTCAAATTCAACAACAGGAAAGTCATAGATTTTAATCATTTTTCACCCTTTAGAACAGCCTCTGACTTATATAGTAACTAAGTTAAACAGGATTTCAGTATCTAAAATTTGGGGACTAAAGGACCTAAAGAAGCTGAGTCTGAGACTTTTTCACACTTCTGGAACACTTGTTTGCAGAAAGCTGAGTGTTAGAAACAGTTTAATAGATCAGGCAGTGACACAAAATCCTAGTGCAGGCAGTCTGTATTAAATCTGCTTCGGGGATGTTGTTTCTTTTTTGAAATGTGAGATCTAAAATAATTTGGTTTTTTGCCTCTTGCCACTGTTCTCACTCCACACTTGCCATTTTACATATGATTATCGAGTTGACCTGAAAGGCTTTTAGGTTGGGAGGTGCAAGGTCAGTGTCCCTGCCACCTCCCCATCTCCATCTGTACCTACCTCAGACGTGTCTTTGTACTATCACTGCTGGACACTGCACCTTTCTGTAATTATAAATGTCTGTTTTCAGTCACTTCAAAGCTTTCCCAGCACTGGGAGTCCTCCTTCAAAGCCTCTGCATTGCTGAGGAACTTCTGTCATTGACAGGAGGTCCTGCTTTGAAGTTTTTCATGCCATTTATTGATTTCCCCCCTTTAAAGATGTTCAGATTAGAAAATGCCTCACCCCCTTTGAAAATGTGCATATTTTCATGATGTTGAAGGGTTAATCCTTTGAAGATATTTACATTTTATAGCAATGTCCTTATATGAAGAAATTTGACATCAAATATGCCACATGCTTTGTGGCGCTTTCCTTTTCTCTGCTGGATCCTTCAAGATCAAGATCCTCCCAATTTAGTGTGTTATTGGTTTTTATATTATGCTTTGGTTCTTTTTTATGCAATGTTAAAGGAGCTCAATAAGCATGCTAAAATGAAAGAGTTCACATAATTTAGAAATAGCCTTTATTTCACTTGTTTATATAAGTCTATTTAAAGTTGAGACACATTTAATGTTTGGGAGCATTTAGAAACTTTGCTTGATCTCATGACCATGTGCGGTTTCCTAATATCACACATAATCACCAACAAACTTTAGCTTTGAAAATTAGCTCTAAGTTAGTTGTAAAATGCAAATTTCATACATATTTTCTTTTACGTGTATGTATGTCTTTTATGTGTATATGTCTGTCTCCTTTATGAGGCTTATGCTTCAGTTTCCAATCCCTTAAAGAGGAGGATAGGGGATCTATGAGGATTAAAAAAAATTGCCCTTGAGTATCTCACACATAGTAAGTTAGCTATGCATATAGCAATTAAATGGCCAGATTCAATTAATTCAATACTCTATGACAGGCTGTGTAGTGTTTTAGCTATGAGCTTCAGGACTGTCCTTGCTAATCAAGGATGCTACCTTCACCTCTAATTAGCTGATTTCAACAATTCTGTCACTTGGCATTTCTGTCACTTAGTTTAAAACTTTGATTACTGTTAGAATAAGGTACTTTTGGGAGAGGTAATGCTTTAAGTCCTTAGTGTAAATGAAGATTCGGAAAGTATGTTAGGGTGATACAAAGAGACAAGAAAAAGAGAAAGCTGTACTCAAGTGTAAAAAAAGAGATAGGAAATTGAAGAAGATGGAGGTAAAAAAACTCCAGAGCTGAACTTTCACACAATTCTTTCACAGATTAAAAATAAACTTAGCATGCACTACATACATACACATACACACAGACATGCCATGAACCTAATTAACAACTACATATAAGTAGCGATATAATATACTAAATTACAGGTGCTAAATCTAGAATGCCACACACATGAAAAAGAAAATAAGTATAACTGGGGTGAATTTTGATACCTAGTGGGCTTATAAACTCATATTAAATATAGTTCAGTTGTTAACCAGGAATCATATATGACCTCTCTGTGAATAATAAAAATTAAACAGAGCTATTTAATTTCTGTGTTTGGCATAATAAGATTGTAATCATAATGCCAGGGAAACATTTTCATTGTCCTGGATGTCAGTGATTAACTTTCATTTCTCTAGCACTCTAAATATATTACTTCTTTAAGTAGTTTAATCATTCATTTATTTAATATTTATACAGCGTCAAGGTAGTACAAATGGCCAATAAATGTATGAATAGATACGCAGCTTTACTATTCATGAAGACAGAGTAAATATAGACACCAATGAGGCATATATTTTATCCATTGGGCACTTAATAATATTGAGTGTTGTTAGGGGTGGGGAGAAATTAGTATTCGTATACATTGCTGATGGAGGTATAATTCAACATAGATTTTTGGATGGTAATTAGGAAATATATATGAAAATGGAAATGTATCATTCAACCCAGAAATTTTTACTCTCAGCTCTGTTATGGAGACACATTGTAGTAATAGGAAAAAAAAAAAAAGAAAAGAAAAGAAAAAAAGGGTTAGTGAAGAAAGGAAAAAAAGAAAAATTTACCTAAATATCTAAATATCCATCAACAGGGGAATGTTTATGTGAAGTTCAGGCAATCTGTTACATACTACACTACCCAGCAGTTAAATAAAAAAGCGTAAGCTGCATCTGCCTGTCTTGACATGGAAATATTTTCAACCATGTGGGAAGAGATAAGAAAGGTTGAAGAATAATACGTACTGTGTGATATCAGTCATAAAAATATACACTTCTGCTCTGGGGCTGCATTTAGGGTATTAATCAAAGTAAGCTCTTTATCACTATTGATTAAACATGACATAAAGAACATATTTGTATTTTTCTTGTGAAATTAAAAATAAATAAAATAAGTAAAATTAAACACATAAGAATTTTTGTAGATCATTTTCTAAATAAGTTATCTTCTAGATTCTATTCCAAATATGCAAACATTGAACTTATCTGTTTTAATCATTAACTGTGTATTTAATTTTGTGCAAGTTCTCCATTTGTCCAAAACTCTAATGGGCCACTTGTTATTAATATCTTGGGAGCACATAAAGGATATATATACCTTTATGCTTTTGGATTGGATATATCCAAGCCACCCAAATTAGTGTCCCTGTAATACCTTGGATACAAGGATCTGCCTTGGTGAATATTATCAGTGGGCACAACTGAGGAATGTACAAAACAGTCAAACTCCCATGTATGTCTTTCCAACCACCAATTGCCCAACAACTCCCCCTAACTCCAGAGTTGCCTAAGGGTCTTCTGGTGCCAGGGCATAAAAGGAAAAGGAAGGCATGTAAAATGGGTTTCTTGAGCACATCTTTGTAGATTATATTCCAAATTCTTCCTCATTTCCTCAAAAAGAAATATAGGAAAATAGAACAATGTATGCCTGAATTGTATGTGTAACATCAAAACATTCAGGTTTCAAAAACCTTTCATGTCACAGAGTCCCCCATCCCCTTTTCTCAATCTTTCTTATAAGATCTATTTCCTCCTCTTAAAAGAAACTCAAACCCCCACACTTAGAGTTTCACTACAAAATCAAACCCCTGAAGTTCAAGTTGATTTTGAACATAGTACATTTCATTACAATATATTGATTCTCTTCTTGTAACTATAAAGAAAAAGAAAATCCCTTGTTCATGAAAGAACAGACTAGCTATTGATGTAAATCGTTGCAATATATTTGGCCTTAACATTTATTACACAACATGTAGATACTTTTTCATTATGGTACAGTTTCTTCCAAAATTGCTATGTTTTGACATCTGCAGGATTTTCCATTGGATTTTAATCTATTTCCCACTCTCGAGTCTTGGCTGTTACTGCTAGCCAAGCTAGTTGATGTCTAAGCTTTTTATTTTGAAGAGTAAACATAATTTTCATCCAGCCTGTCTTCTATTGTGGTCTTTCTGAACCACTTTTATCTTACTGTTTCTCATTAATAAATGTTGTTAGCAGTTCTTTCTTCAACTCATTGACTCAGACTGTTTTTCAGTGAACATGTAGTGGACCTTATTGGCCTTTCCATATAATCCTCCATTGTTTCATAGGATTATTTGATTCCAAGAAAAACATGGCATTCTAAGGGAAAACGGTCATTGGTCATGGCTATTTATCTTCAAATATTTGCAAAAGACCAATGCCAGTGAATTAAATTGTCCAAAATAAAATGCCTCATTAATAGTTAGGGGAAAAAAACAGTTGAAACTATGGTAGAACATATAGCTATAGGTTTTTATATAGTAATTACATGTCTAAGATTTTAGTCTTTATAAACTGCACATGTGAGGTTTTTTTTCTCTCTGACATTGAAAGTGTTAAATCGTTCATTGTTAATTGTTCAACAACATGTGTTGCCAAATGAGTGTTGGTTACTTATCTTTATTTTTTCCCATGGAATAATGGGAATAGTGATAAATGGAAAGAATTTTCCTTTACATGCACTTTCCATAACTTGTTGACAACTCTGAACACCAAAATTTAAAACAAAATAAAACAAACCCCCTAAATAAACAGTATCAGTTCTTGTCCTGTTAATGCATACTGAGTACATAGATTGTGTCAGCTATTGTCATCACAGACAAATGAATATTACAGGGTCTTGTTCACCCCAACCCCAAAGAAAGTCGTGTGGGGAGGTGGCCAGGTAGGCAGACACTTGTAGTACAATGAAATAAGCACAGCATCACAAGAGCATGGAGACACAGGCCGCCTCCCTCACCTTGGAACGAATGAACATAAAGGAATGGTTTGAGATTTTTCTGGAACAGATAGCATGTGAACTGAATTTGTATCAGCAGGAGTTAGCCATCTTAGGGGAATAAAGGAGATTCCAAATAAAGAAATGATGATGTAAATACTAATGTCTGAGACAGCATAGCATTTCAATAGAATCTCAAAGGTTTCAGCATGAATGATACAAGATGCTCAAGGATGTGTGGTATTGGGGCTAGCATTAGACAAATATTAAGTGCCAAGGCATGGTGGGCAGGAGAGTGCATGGGGCAATACTGAGGAGACTGGCTAGACACAGTGGAGATGTGTTCAATGACTTTAATCATAGGTGATTAGTCAGACCTGTTGTTTGGAAAACCATCTTGTCATCTGGGCAAATCAATTCTTTTGTCCAGGGAGATTTTGCATGGAGTTTTGCTATATTTTGTATGGGGTATGTGTATACACATCCTATTCAAGTCTAGCAAATCTGATTGGTCTTAATCTTATGTCCAGAATCTGAGCACTTCTCATTATGTCCACCACTTCCACAGTAGCCAGAATCATATCATACCTTGCCTAAGGATAACTGCAATTATGTCCTAACTGGTGTCTCTATTTTCCTTGTTGTCTTCTAGTCTAATCTCTACAGGAACCAGAATGGTAACTATTAAAACTCATCAGAGCATGCCATCACTCTATGAAAAAACTTCCAAAAAGTGCATTTCTTATAGAGTATAAGCCCCAATCCTTCAATTGCCCACAAAGGACCTCTACTTTTCTTCTTGCTGCCCCTCTGTGTCAATTTCCTATTATGTTTCTCCATGCTTTGGCCGTGTCAGCCTCCTGGCCTCATAGTATTTGCACATGCCATTGCTTCTTTCTTGGCATTCACTCATGACATTCATTCCTTGATCTACCCTTGACTCTCATTTTTTCATTATATTTAAAGTCTGTATTAAAACATTACTATCTCAGTAGGAGCAGTTCTTACCACCCTATTCAAAATTTGAAATCAATGTGTTAAAAATTTAAGTCAGGTCAAGGAACTTTTTTCAGTTTCAACATGTAAAGAGTTTAGAAATCATTCCTCCCATCCTCACAAAAGAAAAAGCTGAAGAAATTGACTTTTTATAACATCTTGGACCTATCAGAGAACCAGCATTGCAGGGCAAACCACCATTTCAAATTTTAGTAAGAAATTCATCTACAAAGACAGTTGAGTCCTGTTAACCTGAAGCAGAGCCTGCAGGAGGCACAAACAGATAGGAATACTCTTAATTTTGACATATTGCTAAAGGCTGAGTCTGAACTAGCATGAGAGTGAGAAACTCCAGTGGGCCACAGCCTTAGAAGAGACCATATGATTTCTTGACCTTTACCTCCAATGATCCCACCAGGTTCCTACTGTGAAGATCTGAGAAAGAGCCCCTTATGGCACTGGAAGTGGGAGGAGACATCACTGTGAAATGTGCCAAGGGTTTTCTCCTAACAAAGAAGAATTTGAAGGAAAAAAGACTTTGTCAGTGCTTGATTCTAGTTGGGGGAAGCGTATTCCTTCCACTCCTGCCCCTTCTGGCCTTTCTGTCTCATCTAAGAGAATTAAAAACATTAAAAAGATGGGTTAGGCCTTCTAAAAAATTGATTGGGAACTCTGGAGCCAGGGAGAGGTGAAGGGGACAGGATCACAAAAATGCTATGCTGTGAGAGAAATGCTTATGAACACCCCAGCCTAGACACAGGCCCACTACAAGACTGAGACTTAATCAGAAGACTTTCTCTTCCTGCTCCCACACTTTACCATCTGTAAACAGGGCTCCAGCATAAAAACAGTGCATCATAGCTCAAAGACCTGTAGGACATACACTCACTCTGGAGAGAAGTACGTAGGGAAGTTCAAAGTAAGGAGGGAGATAAAGAAAAAACAAGGTCACCAGAGGAATTTAAAACCTTTACACCAAAGATGAAACAAAGATCAATTCACAAAGAGCAGATTAACAAATCCTTACTCTAAAGGACTATTTACCTAAAATTCTATATGAAATACAATATATCTTATTTTCAACAACAAAAAATGTATAAGGCATACCTAAAGGCAAGAAAATAGGTAAAACAATCATCAGAACCAGACTCAGATAATGCACATATGTTGAAATTGTCACAGAGGGTATTTTACAATAACTCTGATTAATATGCTCAAGTCTCTAACAGAACAAGTAAACAACACATGAGTATGTGTAGATAATGTAAGGAGAGAAATGGACATGTTAAATGAGAGTCCAGATGAAATGCTAGATATAAAAAATACTGTAACAGAAATGAAGAGGTCTTTGATAGGCACATCAGCATACATGACACAGCCAAGGAAAGAATCAGTAAGTCAATAAAAAGTATTCCAACTAAAAGGCAAAGAGAAAAAAGAATGAAAGCAGTAGAAAAAACAACAGACCAGACATTCAAGAAATGTGGGACAATTATAAAAGGTATAACATACATGCAATTGCAATGCCAGAGGGGGAAAAAAGGCAGAATCAAGAAGAAATGTTTGAAGTAATAACACTCAAAAACTTTCCAAAATCAGTAACAGACACCAAACGACAGATTCAAGATTCAAGTATCTTAGAGGGCACCAAGTGAGATAAATACTAAAACAAAAACAAAACAAACAAATCAAAACCCCATCTTGGTTTATTGTGTTCAAACTACAGAAAATCAAAGACCAAAAGTAAGAAAATTCTTGGAAGAAACTAAAGCAAACAAGAAACCACACACCCCCCCCACACTCACACACACATCCCCACACACACACCAAAACAAAGAAAACCTCATGAACTAATGTTACTCATAGAAGACCAGGATTTCTTATCATACAGAATGCAAACAAGACGAGAATGGAGTGAAATATGTAACGTGTTAAAAGAAACAAAAAACCAACATTGAATTCTATACTCTGTGAAATTATCCTCCAAAAGAAGAGAAATAAAGGAACTAGTGTTCTCTGTTTCTTCTTTTCCTGTACTCTCTCAAACCCACTCCATCACTTTATGAAAAGTGATCTCTCCAAGTCATTGATAAACTTCATGTTGCTAAATCCAGTGGTAAATGTTTAATTCTCATCTTACTTGACATTTAAGCAATTTTGACTTAGTTGATCACTCTCCTCTTCGATGTATTTCTTCATTTGGTTTTCCAGATATGATACCCTTTCTTCCCTCTACTTAACAGTTTGCTTCCTGTAGTCTCCTTTGCTGGTTATCTACTTCTCCTCTAGATCCAGGTCTCAATCCTTGGTCATTTTCTTTTCAACTAGTGATCCTCTCTAGCACCAAATTCTGGACTCATATATTCATCTGCTTTCTTGACATCTCCATGAAGTTGTCTAATAGGTATTTCAAACTCAGTCTGTCTCAATTTGTTCCACCTTTTTCATATTAGCTGATGACAACTTAAACATTCTATTTGTTCAGGTCCAAAACTAAGAGTCTTTATTCCTTTTTTCTCACATCCTTCATCCAATCTATGAAGAAATCCTGTTGATTCTACCTTCAAAATACAACCAGAATCCAACCACTTCTCACTACCTCCACCACTGCCATCTTGGTTGAGCCACCATCACCTCTCCTCTGTGTTACTGGTCTCACTGCTTCTTTTACTCATTCCCCACCTTCTATTTTCAATGTGACAGTGAAAGTGATCTTTTTAGATGTAAGTGATATCATGCCACTCCTCAGCTCAAAACCCTGAAATGGCTCTGCATTTCACTAAGAGTAAAAGCCAAAGTACCTGCAGTGGTCTGCATTCTATCTTACCTTGTTTCCTAAATACCTCCTCCATACTTGTCTGATTCAACGGCACTAGCCTCCTAGATCTCATATATTCCAGAGATAGCCTTAGTTCTGGCTGCTCTCTCTGCCTGGAATGATCTTTCCCCAAATACCTGCATAGCTAATTCTTCACCACATTCCAATTTTCCCTAACGCCAGTTGCCCAATGAGGCCTCCTCGACCATCAGATCTGTTATTGCAGGCTTACTCCAAACACACACACTCCTGACTCCTTTATCCCATCTCATCTTTCTATATAGTATTCATCTTTTTACACTACACACACTACTTATTTATTTATGATTATTGTTTATTGTCTGTCTTACTTTATTGAGATATAAGTTCCATAAAGTCAGAGGTTTTTTTTTTTTAGTCTTTCAGTTTACTGGTATATCCCAAGCACTTGAAATAGTACTTGATACATCATAGGCCCTCAATAACAGGAAATATATCCTTTATCTTTGTCCCTTATCAATCCCTTTTTTACTAAATCTAACTTTGATAAGATAAATATCAGCATCAGCCTTTTGAAATTCATTATAATATTTCTGAAAAGAATACCATGGATGATATATTTATTACTTATAAATATTATTTATATAAATATGTATTTATATATATTTATATATAATATACAAATACTATATATAAATGTGTTATTACTTATAACTGTGTGTTCTCTTAATGAGGAAATCCAGGATATTTCTTTTTAGTTAGTTCTAATATAGTTGGATTTCTTATAAGAAACTGATTAATTTTTAACTTACAGACATTGGATTCTTAACTGCTAGCTGTCATAAACTTAGAGCCACATTTCTGGCAATCTATAGAAATTGCTGGTTTGTATTTTTTTTTAATTATTAGCCTCAATCATGCCTCATTTTATCTTCCTGCTACTGAATTCCCTTTTAAAAAATATTTATTGCCAATCTATATTATTTAGTTCTCTGTTGTCTAAGATAAGTAGTGAATACAGGAATAATAACAATATCGTAGTTAAGGAAGAAAATGATTGGAATATAGCTTGTGCCAAATTGAGTTTAAGTTGTCAGCTTTGGACAAACAAGTGGAGATATCCCCTAGATATTAGGATCCCCAACCTGAAGCTTCTTCAGTGATGAGGTTGGGACTAAAGTTATTTAGTAGGCGTTAGCATGATGTAGACTGTATTACAATCAATAATGTGTGGAATGTCTTAGGGAAGGTTGCTCAGAAGAAGATAATGTTCACATGCAGGTGACTTACTGAGAAAGTGCTTTTGGTAAAATCAGTATGGGAACAGGAGAAGCAGAACAGGAAAAGGGAAGACATTAAGTGAGAGTGCAGTTTTCGGCAAAGTTATGAAACTTGTCCCATGGGGAGCCTTGAAGCTTACACAATACCTCAATATTTGTCTTACCTACAGACAAGGGAGCCAGATAGTCTTACTTCTACATCAGTCTAAGCTCTGGGCTGTCCCAAGGGTGCATATACTATCAGGTACTTTTGGATCTCTGCTCAAGAGCCCCAGATGCTTCCAATAGCCTTACAGAAGTACTTTGAAGAAGGCTGTAAATGGCAATTAGAAGCAAAGCCTAGAGAAGCAAGGATGAGTACACAGAACCTGTAAGAAGGAGCAAGGGGAGTGTGGACAATGCATGAACCGTACCTGCCACTGGGAGTTTTGAGATCATCCAAGGTAAGTAGAATAAGCAGTGGGTCAAGTTCAGAACACTGAGCCAAAGAATGAGACCAAAAGAGCAGGACAAGACCTGGAAGGGCCAAAGGAGTAGAGGAGGAGAGAGAGAACTCAGATCTAACTTGGTGAATGCCAATAAACTGAGGACATAGGCGTGTTCATTACATGTGGGATGATCTTCAGCTAGGGGAGTTTCAGAGTGATGATAGGAGCCAGATTTGCAGTAAGTTTCAAAGGAAGTGAAAAGTAAGAAATTGGCACCAATTATTGACTGTTCTCTCTGAGGGATGCTCATGATCTGAAGGGAAATAGAAGATCATAACTGAGGTGTTGAGATGGGGGAAACAGAAGGCACGATTGGGAGAGACTCCAGTATGTTTGTAAGCTGAATGGAATTCCAGAGTTAATAGTTTTGTGAAGGTTCAATAAAAATGATTGAAATAATAATGTTTATATATTGTCAACACTTCCTCCTGCGTCACCCACTCTTCAGCCACCTCCAATCTGATTTACAGCATCCTTACTCTTTTAACATACTTCTTTCTTATGGCATCACCAGTAAAGTGGTTCTTCTAATCTACAAGCACTTTAAGTGTGAATCTCTAAGCTCTTTAAGTACAAATCTCATGTGTCATTTCCTATTCTGCATAGGGTTTGTATCTATCTCTTCTAAACTGAAAGCTGCCTTGCAGAAAAATATAATCTTTTATGGTTACCCACTATAGTGATTCAACAGACTATGCATTGTTCAAAAAGTCTGTTATATATATTGATTTGAATTACATTAATGTTAACTATAGGAAAAAGAGATGCTGTGTTTAGATATTTCCTTAATAACAAAGACATGTACTGGAGAACTACACCAAATCTTCTTCTAGGTCTAATGTTCACCCTAGTCAGTCTGGGGGATAGTATTATTCATTCTGCACCAAGACAGTCAGGTATTTGGGGACTCATTGTGTATTTGGCTTCTTATAGCCTTTGCTTTTGTTTCCTATTGCTGCTGCAAAAAATTATCACCAATTTAGTGGTGTAAATCAACACAAACTTACTATCATACACTTCTGTATTTCAGAAGCCAAAATCAGTCTCACTGGGCTAAAATGAAAGGTGTTTCTTCTGGAGACTCAAGGGAGACTCTTCTGGAGACTCCTTGCCATTTCCACTTTCTGCAGGCTATGCACATTCCTTGACTCTTGTCCTGTACCACATCACCATCTCTTCCTCCGCCTCCTTCCTTCCATGGCCTTGTCTCTGATTATGACATGCTTGACTCTTATAAGGACTCTTGTGAGTACATTGGACCACCAAGGTATTCCAGGATAATCTCCCCATTTTAAGATCCTTTATCTTAATCAAATCTGCAAAGGTCTTTTTGCCAGACAAGGTGACATAATCACAGGTTCCAGGATTAGGATGTGGGCATTTTTAAGGGCCATTGTTCAGCTTACCACAGTATCCAAATTTATTTTGTTTTTGTTAGTTTGTGGGTTTTTCCCTACTAAGAATTAGACATGGAAATCCTGAAATCATTAATTTACTGAAATCTGTATCAGCAAGTAAGGATTATACCAACTTTATCAATGAAATAAAGTTATATAAAGCAATGCTAACTTAACTATAATAAAGATTACAAAAATGGAAGTGAAAGCTATTTGAGTGATATGTGAAATTCAAGCATTCTTGATTCCTTGGATTGCCTAAGACGGTACATGATTTTTCTTTGTCACCACATATGTTTTAAGTACCTACCTATATTTTCTCTTTATATATTATCATCATTTCATAATGTTAAATATGCTTGTTCACACTCTGCAAGAACTGAGATTTAAGAAGTCTTAGGTTGTTAGACTGGAAAGGGAATAAAGGTTACAATCCTCTCTCTATGACCTTTTTAAATTTATAAGTCCAAATGGACTGAACAACACTGAATAATTAATTCATGCTGTGTTTAAGCCCCTATGCTTGCATGTTTTACACCCTAATTATTATGAATTCCTTCCTTGTGCAAATCTTTGATTCCCCAACCTAAATCAGGTTAATACAGACTCATATGCTCCAATTATGGTGATATCTTTCTCTTAACCTTGGCAGAAGGAGCATTATAGTAGGTCAAAAAGTATCTTTGAGTTTCATTGAGAAATTAACCCATAAGGGAATTGTGCTCATGGTTGTAGTGTTAATTAGTTTCACCATGAACATATTTTGTGGCTTATTTAACATTGAGATGCTCTCTGCATTTAAATAAAAATATATGCCCTAATATGCTAAAACCAATCACATGTGATTTTTATTAAATGATTTTTTTCCTTGTGAATCAAGTAATTAGCACATTGCACATTTGGACTAATTAAGAAAAAATAACTGTTACCACACCCCAGTGAGTCATGCTGGTGGTGTTTTCCCAGTTCTAAAGGTAGGAAAACTGGGGAGTAACACTAGTTTTTTCACTAGATGCTGAACAGAGGAGGAAGAGACAAGCTCCTAGAGTTGAAATTTGAGATAACTAACCCTTGAAAATATTCTGTTCAAAATTCATGGGCTACAATGAAAAGGAAAGGGCAGGTGATTTGAATTAAGACAAACTGAAACAAAGAGTTTGGTAAATACATGCTCTGTATATATTGTACATTTATGCATAAATACAATTACCGAGATAGAACACTATGCTGTGTGTCCTGTGGAAAAGTTCAATCTTATGTATATATGATCATTGTACCCATTAGTCTGATCCCATATTAGAAGAAAATTAGAAATGCCTTACAGTTATATAATGAAAATAAAATTTTCTACGCACTGGGATTAGTATGTACATGCTTTCTTCTACCTCAACAAAAAGTTAACTTTAAAATAAGATTTCAGGATAAGGAAAATAGATTTTTCAGACAAACATCAAAACCTTCACTGAATGTTTAAAACTCTCTTTTTAGAGCATTTGTCCAAACTATTCATAATGTAGTCGTCTTGAAAGTTCAGAGTAGTTTCTTTTCTTGATTCTAGTACATAAAAAGGAGATTTGAATAGAAAATGTACAACTGACCTTCTAGAAAGGTCTCATAAAATTTGAGCACAAGGAATAGTAATGACCACGTTTCTTAAGTCCTATTTTGTTTTACTCTGTATCTCTCCCTAAAGGAACATCCTGATCAAATTATTAATTTTCAGTAGATTTAGATAACTATTTTAAAATGATACTCTCACTAGTTCTGGATATGGGATAAAAATCACTCCATTTTACCTTTAATGATAAATAATTTTTTTTATTTCACAAAGATATCAAGGATTGTCATAAAATTTGATTGTAATGATTTTAATGAGTAATTTAATGAGTACTATGGTTTTAGGACAACTAACTACTTATAGAACAAAATTATGCACCATATTATAAATTGAAGCTAGTTAAGGCCTTTTGGAAAAAGTACTGGACTAAGATTTTATTTCCAGAGTGCCACCAATTCAAATATTTTGACCAAAAGATGTCAATTAAAAAAATGCTTTAGAAAAAAAGAACACGAAACATTTCTTGGACATCTCATGTATGGAACGAAAGTATTTTAGTGTTCTTAAGTTAATGTGCTATTAATACCTTTCAAATTCAGAATCATATAAAATAACAGCAAAACTAACCCAAAATGTAAAGTGGAAAATGATAAATAATAAACATAATAATCACCTTGAATCATAATGCTCAGATTAATGACAATATTTTGACAGACTTCTTCAATACATTTTATACTAGATATCTAGATACTGTTTAAACAGATTCACAAGAACTGTATATTTATGGTATATTAATATCATAAATATAAAAATATAATACATATTTACATATAATATGTATGATGTATAATGTAAATGTCATTTCTAATTTCTACATATTGCTACTTTCTTTATAGTTTCCATTTCTAGGTTATATATGATGTTATATTGAATAACCTTGTGAACATAGGAACTGGTATTTTGTGATTATCTTTTTTTGAGTGCATTGTCAGCAGTAAGATTGCTGAGTTAACGGAAATAAACTATTTATGTTCTGATACACATTGACACATTACCTTCCAGAGACATTATACAAATTAACATCCCCATTACTGGTATATAAGAATGTATAATCCTCTCACTGAGTATTATGGAACATTTTACTCTTTGCCTGTAAGAGACGTAAAATGACATTTCATCATTGTTTTAATTCTCACATATTTGGTTACTAGTAAGCTTGAAGATCTTTTCATATGCTTTTCTTTCTATTTTTCCTTATGTAAATTGTTTATTCAATCCTTAACATTTTTCTATTGCTATGATCTCTTTTTTGTATTTGTTTGTAAAGTGATTTACATTGTTATACTTACAAACTTTTACCTGTACTATTTAAAAATAATTTTCCTAACTTTCCTTTTTGTCAACTACATTTAAATATTAAATATTTCTTGATTGTTTTTATTTAGAAATTTTGACTTTTATGTGGTCCAAATTGACAGCTATTTATATTTTATGATTTGAGGAACATAATTAGAAATAGAAATTACACTCTGATGGTATAAGAATACTTAACCATGCTTTCATTTTCTACTTGGTCTATTATTCTTTTACTATTAAAATTATTAAAATTTGATATAGCCATTCTATGTTTTGGTGGAAAAAGATAAGTATAACTTTTCTTTGGTTTCTTATGAAAGGTAAGCCAATTGTTTCAGTAACATAATAAATATTTCATATTTTCTCCATTGATTTTAAGTCTCATCTTTATCATATCCAAAATTCTAATCTAAACCTTACCATATTTCTTAACTCTCTACTTTGTCCATTGACTTGTCTGATTCCTTCCACATACTGTTAAATAAATGTAAATTTGTCCTCTTATTTAATTTCGTTTGCTGGCATTTCTAAAGCAATGTTCAATGACACTGGCAATAATGCATACTTTTGTCTGGTTCCTCAATTTATTATTGACTTTAATGCTTAACCATTAATCACAATGCTGATATTAGACTGTATATGTTTATACATATGAAAACAAAAATATTTATAAATTGTTTTATACTTTTCAAGAGATTTTTTAAACTGAAACATGGATATTATTTATGAAATGTTATTTCAGCATCTACCTAGGTGATCATAATTTTTTCTTTGGATCTCTTAATGCCTTGAATAATGTGAACACATTTCCTTTTAAAATATTTGGCATGAACTCCATTTATTCATATATATTTTATTTATTCTTATATTTTACTTCTAAATTATATTTTTCAAGATTTATTATTTTACATCAATATTCAGAAATAATAATGGTCTTTCCTTTCCTTTGCACATGTTATCTTAATGTCATTCAGCGTTATTCTGGTTTCTTAGAAATAATCTGAAAGCATTCCTCCTTGGGTTATGGTTCAATCAGCTTAAATAACAACACACATATATTTTCCCTAATGATGCAAAAAAATAATGTGTGAAATTGTGTAGATATGACTGTTTTTGGAGGATGGGCAATGATAGTCTTTGCTATATTTCTTTAGTTTATCTTTGGCTATTTATTTGCTTAAGATTTTGTATTTTCTTGACATAACATTACGTGAAGAAAAATTCCTAAATTTCAGATTTCATCTATTTCATCCTAAAATTCATTCATTTAATTCATGTTTGCAAATGCATATATTTTAGAGTTGTAAAAGATATTCCCAAGTGATACTTTTTAGTCAGCTTGCATATGAGTCTATGAGGTAGATTTTTTCAGATTTTTTTTTTTTGCTTTAAAGATAGGGAAAATGAAACACAGATTATGAAATTGCATTCACTTACACAGTAGTACAGGATAGAGCCAGGCTTCAAACCCATGGATTCAAACAAAGTAGCTGAGGGCCAACTTACTAACCACTGGATTATACTACCTTTTCATTAGCAAAGTATTTCACCAGCAAAGTCACTATTTACCCAGTCTATTGAGAAAGTTCCCCAGAAGTAGGTCTTTTAAATTTTTAGATGAATATAATTATGGTATCTGAATTATTCTTTTATGTAATTTTTCATCAGAACTGTGTGGAAGTTTGACTGTCTTCTCCCTGCTCAGCCCAACTCCTCCTTTTTTCTATTAGCACCTTAATTAATTCTTTCCGTAGTCTTCATAGAGGAAGTGCCTCACCTCCTATATGGAAAAATATGCCAGATACTCCCACCCTCTAGAGTAGGGAAGTATATACTGTTATGAATGATCTCTATAGTGTACCTAATTTCTTACACATGTTTTGGTCTTCCCTGGGTATAATAAATTGTCCTGTTTTTTCCATTTGCTGAGTTTTCTGTGAATGGGTGATTAATTTACCAAAAACTTTTCTCTGATGTGAAATCTCCTCTACATATATTTAATTACATCAGGTATTATATAACTGTCATATTTTCTTTGAATCCTGGAGCCCTCAGTCCCCCTGACCCAATCTGGACCGATTGCCCTCCGTGATGCATGGCTGTCATCAGACACACCCTATACCATTCTCCTGATGCTTCCCTTTAGTGTTGTCCTGGATTAAAGATTCTGCTTCCTGTATTCTCTGTCTTTCCTTCTGGATGATTTCCTCCATGATATTAACAAGAAAGGGAAGCTGGAAGGCAAATATTTGGAGACCTTGACTATCTCAAAGTCTTTTCAGTGTCATTATCTAGCACTTGCTTGAAAGTCTGAGAATGTATAAAATTCTAGAAATCACATTCCTCAGAATTCTGAGGACTTTGAATGATGCTGTTCAGGAGTCTTATGCCAATTTAATTCCCATTTACATGAGATCTGATTTTTCTTGCTTAAAGTTTTTTAGGTCTTGTTTTGTTCCCAGGGCTCTAACATTTAATGATGCTTTGCCTTGGTGGGGAGCTTTTAAACTTCATTTTGATGTGCTACTTTTAGGTCCTACCAACATTAAAACTCCTGTTCTTTAGCTATGGGAAGGTAACCCACCCACACAAAGGACAGTCCCACTTCTCCATTAGAAGTTCTCAGAATCACCTCAAACTTGCCTGAACCAATCTAAAAGCATGTGCTTCCCCAACCTACCAAGTTTTGTTCTCTTATTTGGTCCATACCTCAGAGCTATGCAATTTATCTCTCTAGTCGGGTAAGAGAAAAAACCTAGAAGCCATCCTTCACAATGCTCTTGCCTCCATATCCAGTAAATTATTAAGTTTTTTTACTTTTTACCCTCTTAATTATTATTGAGATGTATCCCCCCACCTCTATCTCCATAGTCAGCACTCTCATCTTCCTAATCTTACCTCTTATCTCACTCTTACCTTGTTCTCAGTGTATCTTCTTTCACCCCATCTCCCTCTGCAGGCTGTACTGTAACCAGAGTAACTTTTCAAAATGAGACAGTGTGTCTCCGGAGTGAGAAACTGAATAAATAACATGCTTTAATTCATAACATGCTATCATGAGTGATCTGTGTAAAGCCTCACTATTTTTATAATGTTATTTTCCCCTTCATCTTTGGGTTCTTCCATTTCTGCCTTTAATGTGTTTGATAAATATTTTTAATCATTCTGACACATAAAATATTGTTTTTTATATATAGAAATGTTAGAAATTATATGCTGTAGACCTCATTCTCTTACTTTTCCTATCAACACTACATTGTAAAGATCTATCCAGTTTCCAACTGTTGCAGAGCATTTCAAAGTGTATACCTTTTCTTTCCTTATGAGTTCCTCTGGTGATGGAAACCTGCACTGCCCCCAGTTTCTCAGTACTATAGACAACACTGCAGTGAACATCCCTGAGCATCTTACTTCATAGGGAGATGCCGTAATTCTGGGATTTTTCCTCCATGTGGTGCTGTGAGGTTATGGAGCACTGGTACTTTTAACTTCAGTAACTAGGCATGGCCATATTGCTTTTTGAACAGCTACAGCACTCAGCAGCATGCCACACACACCCCTGCTTCTCTACATCCTTGCAAACTTGGTGTTGTACTTTATAATTTTTGCCAACTTGAGGTTTTTACTTTATTTCCATTCTTTTTACTAATTTGAGCGTATCTTCATATACTTTTTACCTATACAGATTCCTTTTCTGTGAATCACCCATTCATATGTTTTGCTCATTTCTGTATTAAGTATTGATGTTTTTCTTGAAGGAGTTCCTTTTATAATCTACATATGGTCTCTCATTGATTGTAGAAATTGCATCTTCTCCAATGAGTCATTCATTTGTCAACTTTTCTGAATAATACTTTGCTTAACAGAAATCTTTAATTTTGGTAGAATCAAAACCATCACATTTGCCTTTGGTTTGTAATTTCTGATGTTGTTAAAGAGATCTATATTCACACTTAAAGCACATTACTACATTTTGCTCCATTAAATTATGAATGGTACCATTGACACCCACAAGCTACCTTTGTACATCAGGCATACAAGAGCCAGTTTCTTTAATACCACCCATTAAACCAGGAATCAGCAAAGGTTTTTTACAAAGTACCTGAAAGTAAATATTTTAGAATTTTGAGGCAAATGGTTTTTGTCACTACTACTCTGATGTGGTAGCCCTAAAACAGCCATAAATAATATACAAATGAAAGGGAGTGACTGTGCTCCAATAAAACATTGTTTGCAAATCAAGAGAAAGGCTATGGACCTGGTTGGCATGCAGACCGAATTTTAAACACTATTCTCTTTACCCATTTCATTTGTGATGCCAAACATATTTATAAAAGCAAGTTCCCATATACATGTGGATTTTTATTCTCCCATTATGAGCTTTTTGTACATAACTGTTCCATGCCCTCTTTGTCTTTTCCATATTCACTTCTACCTACTTCATTGGGATTAAACATTGTTTCCTCAGGAGGTCTTCCTGTTTAGTATAAACCTTTTCTTATACATCCACATGGAACCATGTTTCTTGACGTTGACTAATTTAGCCCGGTATATAGTTACACAGTTGTCTGTGTGGTAATTTGGTGTCCTTCTCTACAATGAAGTTGTTAATTCCCTTAGAGCAGGTGCCATCATTGTTTTAATTTCTGTGTCCATTATAGTGCTTGCCCAAAAATGCTCACTCAATAGATGCTTGCTGAAAGAATGAGTGAATCCTGTGTCAAAAAGAATTGTGAGAAAATGGGGTCAATTTTATGACTAATCCAAGTCTCAAGTAATTCCTACGACATATTTGAGGTTAGTTTGGGTCTTCACATACAGCTGATAATCTTATTCTCTCCCTTTAACAATTTTGATTCCCTGGTTTCATCATTCCTGTTACAATTTGATCCCCTTTATATCTGTATTAAAAAAGAGCTAGGTCTAATTTTAAAAACTCAAATAGATGATTCAGAATTATACCAACATAGATTTATTCAGGAAAAAAGAAATGTCATATGGGGTGGGACATTTGACAAAAACATCATTCATAATAATGATGTTGGAGAATCTGAAGTTTTAAAGCAAGCCTGTTCAAGGAGAAGTGAATTGTTTTACATTTTAAAACATTGAGAAGGACTATTCAGAGACAAAATTTGAATAATTCTTAAACTCTTTGCCTTCAGGTACCACTGACCTGATAACCTAATCTTATCAGTAAAAATATGCTGTCAGTAGCTCATACTGATAGATAGGGTGTAGAATATGAGTTGAAGTGGCCTTTTTTTCCAAACTAAGATTTAAAAGAAGGCCAGAGTCAATATCACATCCAATAATATCAGATGCTTTCAGGATTAGCAACTTTTTCATGAAAACTCTAGCCGTGTTTTGTTTTCTGTATTTTCCATTAATCAGTTAATGGGATGCCAAATCATACTGCTGTTGCCTCCATTATTCTGTTAAAGCTTTTTTGCAATATAGAGCCTAGATGTTTTCTGCTTCTTTCTTACCTTTTTCCATTATTACTTGTCGACTCCTCTTCATATCCTGAATGGACCCACCAGTAGCCTAATATGCCACCATATGTAAAGCAGAAGAGCAAAGAGTAAAAACTTGAAAGCTCTGCTGTCCTCTTCTCTTGTTTGGCTGCACTTCTTTTCATTGACTGTTGAAAAATAGAGCATGTTCATTGGCCACACTCATCAGCAGTACTATTGAAGCTTATATATGTTCCAGATACTTCATTCTCTTTCAGAAGGCACCCAATATCAAATGAAGCCCCCAAAGAATATGACCTAACAAATAGGAATGAATATCACAAAATTTAAACTAACCTTCCCTAAAACATTGTGGTAGAACTGTTTTGTCAATTTTCAGTTTTAGCTGAGGTTTGGGAAGATTTAAAGTGATTTTTTAAAAAGCTGAATTAGTTAAGGGTATTAAAACAGATAATAGTAATAATGAGAAAGCAATGTACTTGGAGAAAAAAGAGGTACACTTTAAGAATTTCATGATGATTCTAAAATGGCTATGATGTCAAAATATACAGGAAATTATAGCAGTAGAGAGAGCTGAATAGCAGAAAACAGCCAAACATGCTGTAAGATAGCACTACTTCTAAAAACAAAGAGAAACTGTTAATGAAAAGTTAATTTTTTTTCTTGTGTATAACAAATTGTTATTTGGCAACAAACTTGCAAAGTGTGTTATATCAATTACTGGAGATAAAAAAGTGATTAAAACATGGACTCTGCCTTCAAGATGCTTCCCATCTAATGCTTAAGTTAATCGAGGGATAAAATACAGATACTTCAGTGATAAGCTTTGTTAGGCAATTAAGTTAAAAATTCATGTTAATGATCATTTATAGGAACAGGATACACACATAGAAGGTAAGTTGGACTTAATCAGTTTAGCTAGTTACAGTAAAGCAATGAAAAAGGAAGAGGAAAAACCATTTCTGTTTATATTCTTACCAGTTAATTCTCTTAGCAAGATTTCATGACCACAGCACAAAATTTCTGTTCCTTCAAAAATTAGAAAACTTCAGCTACAAGGACTCTTCACTATGGCAGAGGTCAGAGGACTTTATATTTGGAAATTGTTTTAAACAATTATCAGGGTGCTTCATAAATCTAGTAGCCTATTTATTTACAATTAATATTTCTAAGTCAGCTTTCCCAGTATGTGGTTTTTTCACTATATCAGAGAGAAAGGGAAGAGAATCTTGTGTTTCATGTGCAATAAGAGCCTTGACAGTAAAAAAATTCTGTCTGAAAAATGGCAAAGCAGCAGTCTCATGGCTCCATGATTGCTCATAGGTATTCATCACATGGTATTGAAGTGAAAGCCATTAAATTGAATAGCCTTTGGAGATAAGAGTCAGCAAAAAAACCATCCTGTCAAACTTGCCATTGATTAACAACTAACTAACTAACCATAAGTTGAATATTTCAAATCTGTAGCATATCTTTATTCCTGCCACTCAGTGCCAAGAGATTAAATATCCAAATAGAGGGAAAAATGAACCATCAGCTTTCAAGGTCTTCTCATTTCCAGACTTGAATTTCCTATCAGTGAGTCTGTATCGTAAGTAGAGCACTGAAAGCAATAATAGAGAGAAATTAATTAAATGACTGTATTTCAATCACAAGACTTTTTTCTGACATTATGAACTAGAAGAGTGCAGATCGAGCAGTTTATAACTGACAGCCATGCCGTGAAATTGCAATGCAGCCTTGATAATTATCCTCTTCATTATTTTTTAATATATATCAAGATAAATATAGCATTTCTTTTCACTTTTAATGGCATGCAGTATACTAGGAAGAGGAGAAGAGGCATGTTTGTTTTATAGTGTTATAAATGGCGTGACAATGGAAAGGGTATGACATTAATGATGCACAAGCATCAATGCTGTGATCAACATCGATTATATATATCATTCTATACAAACCGTATGCACACAGTGAAAATAAAACAAGATGCATTTTCTTCACAAAGCTGTAACTGCTGACAACTATCATTAAGAGCAAAAGTACAATGTAATTAGGAGTGGACAAAATGCTTTGCTTCTCATCTCAACTGTATCAATTGTCAAATTGTTGGGATTCAGACAAATGCAAAATGTAATTAATTTATTATTGTTTGAAAATAGAATTGGCAATTACAAAGCCACTGGAGTCCTGTATTAGTCCAGTTCCTAAATGTATTAGCTTCATTAGATTTCCAATTCCCCCAAGTTGATTTAAGTTAAATTTAACATATGGTATGAATTTCTTCCTACTATTAATGGTAATTACATTTTCAGGATGAATTTCTCACTGTCCTTTCTGTTAAATTTATAGAATAAACATTGAAAATTTAGAGACAAAATTAGTAAGGCCATGTCTATAGGGACTACTGTCTGGAATCTCAACTCAGCTACTGCTTGAATTTTATTGGCTTGACTTTTACCTCAAGGCAAAATGTGGGAGCTAAAATACCCACTGAATGGTGCAAGTGACACCATTTCCTTTAAACTTGAATCAGATGTAATGATTCAGAGGCTGACTGGATTGAATCTTGGGTTATAACTAACTTCCCAGTGGCAAGATGAAGGTTCTCATTCACATCATGAGTTTGAATTTGATAGCTTTCTAATTGCCTAGGACAAAATGAATTAAAAGGATAAATGGTTTTCTGGATATGACACAACTGGTTGGGAAAAAATCAAAGTTCAAGGAATAATTCTGTACTCTTCCTCTGGCAGAAGATTCTGAGCATTATGGAAGAGAAAAGCAGGTGCAGAACTACCTCCTTATTTGCTTTGTAGGGATGCATTTGAGAATAAAGCCTCTTTGAGTTTGCTTAGTCATTACAGGGTAAGAGCGTCCACTGTATGAGGAAGAGGTGACTTCAGTGATTATCCATAATGCTCTTTTCTGAGAAAGCAGCAAGCTGCTCTCTGAGAAAACAGCCCAGATTTCAAGGGCTAGTGTCAACAGGGCTGGTGTTTAGTCTTTCTACCATTGCGGATTCCCCATTGGGCTAGGAGAGCCACAAGCTGTTGGTCACTAGGTGAGAAATTTGGGGGAGGTGGTTTTCTCCTCATCCTGGTGGGAGTTTTTCCAGATACCATGAAAAGAACACATCAAAGAATAAAGTAAAATAAAGCCATGTACCTGGAGCACAGGCTGAACCCAAAAGAAAACCATGGGAGATAAATGATTGTCACAACTTTGTCAAATCAGAACAGAAACTGCAAGATGTGAAGTCTCATGGTTTGGACTAGCTGATCAATCAAAGATCACTGACCTAGTTAGGGACCTTCAAGTTACCAACCCCAGCAGTTAAGACAGAACATGTCTAAGAACATTTATTATTATTTTTATATCTGAGTAACAGGGGGAATCCATTCAGGTGGAGTTTTATTAAATATCGAGTATGGATAGAGTGTTCTTTGTTCAAGGATATACAAAAAGAAACAAACATATGCAAGGAAATGATTATGCAACATAAAATTAAAATAGACTCACATTAAGAAGTCAAAATAGCAATATTTATTAAGAAAATATTATGGGAAGCAGTAGTTTTAGAAAGGTATGCTGCTTTCTTAATCAAAATATGCCTTTGCAGAGAAAAAAGAGATGAAAGGAGATTTTAATACAGCCAATTGATATGGAAAGACTTCTAGCCATGGTAAAGAATGAAAAATGACCAAGATTGTATTATCACAATATGAGACAAAAAAGGCAGAACTGATATCTCATAAAACAAAATCCTATGTACAAGTTAAATTTAAGAGCTTTTCCAGAAAACAAAGGAAGAAGAAGGACCAAAAACAGTAATAGGGAAAGCAATGATTTAAAACAGAGTTCCGACATCCAAAGTACAGATAGTGGGAATTCCTAACAAGTAAATCCAAACAAATATAATAGAAACAGATAATAAATTTCAAATTAAATCTTCCATGAAATTAAAACAAATAAACAAACAACACTGGATGTGTAGATTAAGTGTGTTATTGAACAGCAGACAAAGTTAAAGAAGCCTGGAAGTGTGCTGGTGAAATCTTTTAAGTTTTAGTAGTAAATAGACTTGCATACCAAACAAGTTAGAGCACAAGAGAATACCAAGGCATCCTGTCTTTAGAATGACCTATAGTTCCCCTTCCCCTGTTCCTTCCCTGACTTTGTCTCTCCCCATGTATCTCTTCAGCACCAGTGTCCCTGCAGTCCGCTGCCCAGACAAGATCCTACATCACAGCCTGTACTGCCTGTTCCCTCTTTCTGGAAGAGTCTTCCCCCAAATAGGTGTGTGATAATTTCTCATTACCTTCAACAATGTGCTCAAATCTCACTGTATCAAAGAGGCTTATCCTGGCACTCTATTTCAAACTGCTGCCCTATCCCCCTCCCTGACCACCAACCAACCATGCCTCGTTCTTTTTCCTATTTTTTTTAAACCATGGCACTTACCACCTATAACATAATAATGCAATTTATGTATTTATGATGTCTTTTGCTTACTGCTTATCAAAACTAGAATGTAAACTGTATAAGGGCTCAGATCATTGACTGTTTTCTTCACTGATATAAGTACTTAGGATATCACTTGGCACATAGCAGGTACTCAAAAATGTGTGTGTGTGACATGAATGAATGAACAACAAAATATTATATGAAATAATATAACATGCATAACTAGATTGTATAAAAGGACTGAATAAGAGAACACTTTCTCTGAGACACTTTTTTCTGGATTCTTCTCTCCTCTGTCCCTTGAAGCCTGTGGGCAGAGCCTCATCTCCTATTGTTACTTCTGTGGGGAATGTGTATGCAGCCCAGGACTGGGCACCTCTCCACTTAGCTCCTCCCCCCAGGATGCTGGCCCTGTGCCCCCTGGCAGAGCATTGTCCTGCAGAAAAACAAACCTTTGTTCTTTATCTGAGAAGCCATGTCCCTTGTGCTTTCTTTCACCAGTCCCACCTGTGTCCTGACCTTCAGCTCATCTATAAGTCCCTGGGCTGCCACTATAGGTGGACCTCCCCACCCCCCACCAGCTTCCCGTCTGGTGTCATGACATTTTCTTATAAAATGCCACTTGGGGAAAGACAGAAAAGAACCAAAATAAATAAATAAATTACCACTGGCCCTCTGACGAGCTGAAGGTTTTAGCAAAGGAAAGAAATAGGAATGGTCAGGAATGCCTTTTCTAGATAGAGAATGAGAACAAGCCATGCTGAGCACTGGAGGGATGCATCGGAGCAGTCCCCGCAAAGGCTTGCAGGCACTGAAGGGCATGGTCTGTTTGGAAAGCAGAAAGGAGGCCAGTGTGACATGGTGGAGTGAATGAGGAGAAAGATGGTTCCATAATGAGGTGGAAGTCAGACTGTGTGGGATGTTTGAAGGGTCCCCACCAGTAAGATGGCAAACTTCTGGCTTCTTTTGGGGGTCCTCGGTTCCCGCCAGCGCCACCTGAAGCCCAATCACCTCTTGCCCCCCTCCCAATCCCAGCACCTAGCCAACAGCCACCAGCCCCATAGAAGTAACACCACAATCACCCTATGCCCCTTCCTATATAACCCAGTACCTTTCCCTAATAAAGCGGAACTCTCCGGTGAATTGCTGTTGTGTGTCGCTCCTTTCCTTTCATTGGTGCCGAAACCCGGGAGACGGGACACCCCAACTGGGCCCCGTCTTCCCCCAACACCAGCAGCAGCTTGCCCTCGTCCTCTTTTTCCGGCATTGGCTCATCACACTCACCACTCCTCTCTGGCCTTTAGGTAAGTTCCCTCCCCCCCCCCGGGGTGGGCCACTCTTCCCTGAGCTATCGCAGTGCCATTGACCGTGATCGTCCGGCAAGGCCCTGACGCTAGGGGACGAGGAGGGAACGCTCCCCGCCTCAGGCCTTCACGGCTGCGGCGGACCCTCAGGCCCCTCCTCCAAAAGCCATAAACCCCCACCTCAGCTGAAACTTTTTAAGCAAAATTTCCCCGGTGTGGGCCACTCTTCTCTGAGCTATCGCAGTGCCATTGACCGTGATCGTCCGGCAAGGCCCTGACGCTCGGGGACGAGGAGGGAACGCTCCCCGCCTCAGGCCTTCATGGCTGCGGCGGACCCTCAAGCCCCTCCCCCGACAGCCATAAATCCCCGCCTCAGGCCTTCACGGCTGCAGCGGACCCTCAGGCCCCTCCTCCAAAAGCCATAAACCCCCACCTCAGGCCTTCACAGCTGCAGCAGACTCTCAGCGCCCCCCCTCCAACAGCCATAAATGAGGTGACTCCTTTGCGGATGAGAACACTCCCTTTCCCGCCCCCTCCTCCTTCTGTTCCGTCCGCCGAAACCTGTTCGGTCTGCCGAAAACGCCTAGCGCTAGGTACCTCGTGACTCCGGCACTCTGCCTTCTTAGGGAAGTCTGGGTGACGACCCACACTTCCCAAGAAATTCCGACTTGTATACGAGTTTCTGCAGACCACCAAGGATCATCGGGGACACCCTTTGTCTCCTTGTGGTCTGCCTCCAGTCCGAGGATCCCCGTTCGTCTTCCCCTGTTTGTCTCCTTCTCTGTCCTTTAGCCATTTTGTCTCCTTGTGGTCTGCCTCCAGTCCGAGGATCCCCGTTCGTCTTCCCCTGTTTGTCTCCTTCTCTGTCCTTTAGCCATTTTGTCTCCTTGTGGTCTGCCTCCAGTCCGAGGATCCCCGTTCATCTTCCCCTGTTTGTCTCCTTCTCTGTCCTTTAGCCATTTTGTCTCCTTGTGGTCTGCCTCCAGTCTGAGGATCTCCATTTGTCTTCCCCTGTTTGTCTCCTTCTCTGTCCTTTAGCCATGGGAGCCTCCTCATCCCTCCCTGAAAGTTCACCTCTTGAATGCCTGCTTAAGCATCTGGCTACCCTCTCCCTGATGCCTGATATAAAACCAAAACTTCTCCGTAAATATTGCTCCCAAGATTGGCCGACATACCCCCTAGACAATAACAACCAATGGCCCGCAGGGGGAACTCTTGATCCTAACATCACTCGCAATCTCTTTAACTACTGCCAGCGCCTGAAAAAATGGAAGGAGATTCCCTATATCGAAACTTTTCGCCTCCTAGCTCAAAATCCCAGCCTCTGCACCACCTGCTCCCCGCCCCAAGTTCTCCTAGCCTGCAAGCCGTCTCCCTCCCCTCCACACACTCCCAGTCCCTCTTCAATTACCTTTGACCCAGCCAACGAGCCTCCGCCATACAGACTTCCCCCTTCAGCCCCTCCCCCTCCTACAACCCCTCCACCCTCCGCCACCGCTGCCGCCTCTTTCCCCATGGCAGAAGCCTCCCGTCCTCTCCCTTCCCCTTCTTCTCCTACAACAGCCCCTACCCCTTCCTCTACCGCTGCCGCCACCGCTGCCGCTTTCCCCGCGGCAGAAGCTTCTCATCCTCTCCCTTCCCCTTCTTCTCCTACAACAGCCCCTCCCCCTTCCTCTATCGCCGCCGCTGCCTCCACCCCCGCAGAAGCCTCCCATTCTCTCCCTTCCCCCTCCTCCACCATCTCCTCCTGCACCTCACCACCTCCTTCTCCGTCCCTCTCACCTTCCCCCCTCCCGCAAATCGAGCCTGAGCCTTTCAGCCCCCCTCTAACTAAGTTCCAAGAGCCTCGTCCGTCTTTGCCCCCTCAGATTTGGTCCCGAGAGCCTCCCAAAATTATCGCGGCTTTGCCCCCATCACCTGTTTCCCCTGCACAGACTGAGCCAGAACCCTTCAGTCCCCCTCAGACTCGGTCCCGAGGGCCTCCCAAAATTATCGCCCCGCTCCGGGAAGTAGCAGGATCCGAAGGCATCTTGCGCGTTCACGTCCCTTTCTCCTTAGGAGATTTAGCCCAACTAGAGAAACGCCTAGGTTCCTTTTCCACTGATCCCACAACCTACATCAGGGAGTTACAATGGACCCTCCAGTCTTACAGCCTCATGCATCATGACATTTTCATGCTCCTAGCCAATACTCTCCTCCCTGAGGAGTGTAGACGAGCTTGGGACTTCGCCCAAATGCTTGCTACCGAAACCCACAGGACTGACCCCACCTGTCTCCCTGGTCCCACTGCTGTCCCCGAACAAGACCTACACTGGGATTATAACACCGCTGTGGGTCTCCACTCGAGATATTTTTGCCTCCTGCTTAATAGCAGGTCTAAAAAAGGCAGCTCGTAAAGTAGTCAATTTTCAAAAGCTCCAAGACATAATTCAAAAGAGAGACGAAACCCCCTCCGAGTTCTTAGATAGACTCACTCAAGCCCTATTACAGTATACCAGCCTGGACCCAGAAACACCTGAAGGAAGACAGGTCCTTATGACATACTTCCTAGCTCAAAGCTACCTCGACATTAAAGCTAAACTCAAAAAGTTAGAACAGGGCCCCGCTACCTCACAGACTGAGATCCTAACAGTGGCCTTTAAAGTCTTCCATAACCGGGAGGAGGAGAAAGAAGGCCGTAAACAAAAAGCTGATCAGGCCAATTTCCAGATGTTGGCCCAGCTGATAAAACCACAACCTGGGCACCCCTCTACAGACAAGCCCCCCCCAGGAGCTTGTTTCAAGTGTGGAAAAGAGGGACATTGGTCAAGGGCGTGCCCCTCCCCCAGATCTCCTACCACCCCATGCCCCAGATGCCACAAAAAGTGCCACTGGGGGTCTGATTGCCCAACCACCCGAAGGGGAGGCTGGACGAACAACCCCCATCCTAAGCCCACCGTAGTGGGGCTGGCAGAAGAAGATTGAGGGGGCCCGGGAGCTTCTCGCCCAACCATTTCCATCACCAAACAGGAGCCCAGGGTTACTTTAACAGTAGACAGTCGCCCCATCTCCTTCCTCCTAGATACAGGAGCCACCTTCTCAGTCTTGCGAGAATACCGGGGCCCTACCACGCCAGCCATTACTCCTATAGTCGGGGTAGGAGGTAAACAGATTTTCCCATTAAACCCCCCACCCCCTTTTATGCACAATCTTAGACAGTCCCATACCTTTCTGCCACTCCTTCCTAGTTATGCCCCAGTGTCCCATCCCTTTACTAGGACGGGACATCCTTTCCCTCCTCCACGTTTCCATAACTATATCCAATCCCACAGTCCCCAGTACTCCCTTTCTGATGGCCCTCATAGCCGACAACCCTCCTCTACCCAATGAAAGCTCCAGTTCTGCCCTTATACACCCTGTAAATCCCAAAGTTTGGGACATTACAAGCCCCTCCATGGCCCTATGTCCCCCTGCCTCTATCAAATTACGTGACCCCTCTCAGTATATCTGTCAGGCCCAATACCCCCTAATCACTTCAGCCCGCATAGGCCTCCAACCCATCATTCAAGATCTCTTAAACAAAAACTACCTCAGACCCACTCACTCCCCATTTAATACCCCCATATTAGCTGTTAAAAAAAACAACGTATCTTTCCGCCTTATCCAAGACCTTCGCCTCATCAACATAGCCGTTGTCCCTATCCATCCCTTAGTTCCAAATCCATACACCCTTTTATCGCAGATCCCTGCTTCTGCATCCCACTTCTCAGTCCTAGATCTCAAGAACGCATTTTTTTCTATCCCTCTAGACCCCTCCTCCCAAGATTTTTTTGCCTTCACCTGGACGGACCCATACACCAGACATTCTGTACAACTTACTTGGACAGTTTTACCACAAGGCTTCCAAGATAGTCCCCATATTTTTGGACAAGTCCTAGCTCAAGACCTCAAACAGTTTCACCATGATCACCCCGAGTCCACTTTATTACAATATGTAGATGATCTTCTGCTCTGCAGTCCCTAGTGGGAACAGTCTCAATTTGACACTGCGTCTCTACTTAACCTTCTAGCTTCCAGAGGTTACCGAGTATCCCCTGTCAAAGCTCAAATCTCTTCCCCTTCTGTCACTTACCTTGGATTCCTTCTGTCTCAGCAAAGAAAGTCCATTACCTTAGACAGAAAATGACTCCTCTCTGACCTGCCCGTTCCCAAAACCAAGACAGAAATCCTTTCCTTTCTAGGCTTGGCTGGGTATTTTAGAGCGTGGATCCCTAACTTCTCCCTGTTGGCAAGACCCCTATACGACCTCAGCAAGGGCCCCCCTGAAGAACCATTATCATCCTCACCCTGACACTCCTTCATTAAGCTCCATCAAGCCCTTGTAGAAACTCCAGCTCTCCATCTCCCTGATTTGTCAAAACCCTTCTCATTATACATTCATGAGAGGTCCAGTCAAGCTCTAGGAGTCCTAGGCCAATATTATGGCCCATCCTTTGCCCCAGTAGCTTATCTCTCCAAGCAATTAGACCCCACAGTTCGGGGATGGGCCCCCTGCCTATGGGCATTAGCCGCTGGACAGCTCTTGCAGAAAGAAGCTCATAAACTAACATTCGGAGCGCCCCTTACCATTCTGTCCCCACATCACCTAAAAGATCTCTTAACCTACAAAACTTTACAGACTCTCCCTCCCTCCAGACTCCTGACCTTACTGTCCTCTTTCCTCCAAAATTCAAACATTTCTTTCCTCCCCTGCCCGCCCCTGAATCTGGCCACTCTTCTTCCTCTGCCCTACTCTCCTCATACTCCCTCGCATGATTGCCTGGAAGCCCTTCACAACTTCCTTCCGTGCCACTCCACGATCTCCAAAGGAGCCCTCTCACACTCCGACCTCATCTGGTTTACTGATGGGTCCTCCTTTAAACATGAGGGCATCCACTACTCAGGATATGCAGTAGTCTCCCTCGAAGATGTCGTTGAAGCACGAGCCCTACCCCCTGGTACAACCAATCAGCAGGCTGAACTCATTGCAGCCACCAGAGCTTGCACTCTGGCCCGGGACACGTCTCTCACATTGTACACTGACTCCAAGTACGTATTCCACATTCTCTTGTCCCACACGGCAGTATGGAAAGAACAAGGCCTCCTCACCACAAAAGGGAATTCCATAACTAATTCAGCCTTAATTACTAAACTTCTAGAGGCTTCACAACTCCCACACCGACTAGGCATAGTCCACTGCAAATCACATCAAAAAGATGACTCCCCCATTGCAAGAGGTAACAACAAGGCCGACAGAGTAGCCCGGTCAGTTGCCCTATCAGAAAACGCACCAGACAACAATCCGTCTGCCCTTGCAGTTTTAGCCTTATCACAAGATGCCCTCTGCTCTCAGGACAAAGAGTCTCTCTTCCGCCTCTTACATGACCTGTTCCATCCCAGCCCCCAATCCTTAATCCATTTTTTACAATCTTTTTTTCCTCTCTCTCCTGAAGACAAAACCCTACTTAACCAAATCACCTGCAAGTGCACCATCTGCCAACGCACTAACCTTAATACCCCCCTCAAAGCCCGACCCTTCCCGGCTCATCAAGCAAGGGGTAATGTCCCCGCTGCAGATTGGCAAATAGACTTCACTAACATGCCCCCTGTATGACGTACCAGATACCTACTCGTGCTAGTAGATACATTTTCAGGATGGGTCGAAGCTTTCCCCACCACTAACAAACGAGCATCCGTAGTTGCCTCTATCCTCCTCACCCAGATCTTTCCTAGGTTCGGGATGTCCACTTCCCTCCAATCAGATAACGGCCCTGAGTTCACTGCCCAAATTATCCAGAACCTCTCCAAGTCGCTCTCGCTCCTCTGGCATTTACATTGTCCTTATCGACCACAAGCTTCAGGAAAAGTAGAAAGAGCCAATAGGACTCTAAAAGACATCCTGACCAAACTATCTCTAGAACTACACCTTGACTGGGTTCGCTTACTTCCCTTAGCTCTACTCCGCATTCGAGCCCTCCCAAAGAAACCTTCCTTCTTGTCGCCCTTTGAGATCATGTATGGCCGCCCGATCCTACCCCCGGGGCTCCCTTCCCACAAAGGACCAATTCCTCCCAATATAGCCCTTCCACTACTCTCTCTCCTCCACACTGAATTGTGGAAATATCAGGATTGGCTCCTTCCTGATCCATCCGCCTCCCAAAATCCTCCTGTCTTACAGCCCGGCCAACTAGTGTTTTATAAGCCACCAGAGGATCAGCCCTCTCTCACCCTGAAATGGGAAGGTCCACACCCAGTTATTCTCTGCACCCCCTCGGCCGCCAAGCTCTCACTGCCTGATAACTCTGTCACCCCTTGGATTCATATCTCCAGGTTGAAACCAAATACCCAAGACCCACCTTCTCTGGACACCCAAGACCCATCAGTCACAATCCAGAGTCCTTCGGATACAGCCCAAGACGCTGTCTCCTCTACCACGCCTCATCCCTCTGATCCCTTGAAGCTCCGCATCTCCCGTGCACCCTCTTTGCCATCCATACCTGAATCATGACTTTTTCCTCCTTTACTGCTCTCTCGCTTTTTTCCCTCATTCCTATTGTCTTCCCTGCCGCCCCACCCTCCTTTGTATGGCGATTCAAAGTCAAGCAGACTTACACACAGCATCTAACAAAAGTTACTGCCCTCATTGCCACATCAGACTGCCCTCTGAAAGGCTTCTCTGAGCCTTTGTACCTCCACTTTCCTCCCTCCACTGAAGTATTCATTTACAGCTACCTTTATTCTCTCTACCTCTGCTTCCTCTATGACCAAAGACAAGCCTATTGCAGGCGATGGCAAGACACCTACGGGGGATGCCCCTACTGGTCTTGCACCATTCACTACATGGGTGACTTCCAGTACCCACAGTATTACTCCTCCAACCGTTTCATGAAATATCCCAATGGCTCATTCTCCTTATCAATCCCAGATCCCTGGGACTCTCGATGGGCTGCTGGAGTAACAGCCTCAGTTTACTACAAGGGGTCCTCGACCCCCCATGGTACCCTTCATATCTCTCAAGAGTATGTTCCCTCTCGCTCCCAGATCTCTCAAGTTGCATCAGATATCAGACATTTTGAAAAAGTCATTATCCAAACTCTTGACGGCGCCTCTTCATCTTCTTATTCCTCCTACTCTTGGTTACAGCTCATTCAAGACACCACCATCTTTCTCAACCACACCCTCAACACCGCCAATTGTTTCTTGTGCGCATCACTACAGCGCCCACTGCTGGCCGCCGTGCCCCTTAATATTTCCAACTACCCCTTTTATACAGAAGGACAACCCCTCCGTCCCCTGGCAGACATACCCCTATGGGAACCAAAATACCCAGATAATCTCACCATCCACCACTGTGTAGGCCCAACTCCACCCCCCTCCAGTGCACTTCACCCCTACCTCTGGCTCTAAGACTTTTACACAACCGGGACACTTCTTTTGGTGTAATGGCAGCCTTTTCAACTCACTACCTCTCAACTCCGATACACCCTGCATTCTCATCACCCTAATCCCACAGCTTACACTTTACAGCATGGCAGAATTCCTTGAGCTCCAACCTCCCTTGCACTCGCGCACAAAAAGGGCTGTTTTCCTTCCCATCATGGTCGGTATCTCTTTAATCACCTCAGCCATTGGGGTGGGGTTTTCAGGAGGAGCCTTGGGTCACTCTCTATGGGCAGTTAGAGATCTCAAAGCCAAACTTGAGGGAGCCCTGACATCCACTGCCGATTCCCTAGCCTCTCTCCAAAGACAGGTCACTTCGCTAGCTAAAGTCACCCTTCAAAACCGGCGGGCCCTAGATCTGCTTACAGCCGAGAAGGGCGGCACCTGTGTCTTCCTCCAGGAAGAGTGCTGCTATTACATCAACGAATCCGGCATTGTAGAAACTGACATCACCAAACTCACTGACCTTGCCTCCAGCCTCCACTCTGCTTCCAATTCCAACCCATTCTCTTCAATACTAACAAACCCCCTCCTCACCTGGCTCTGGCCCATTGCAGGCCCCATAATAGTCATTCTTCTCGTCTGTCTCTTCTTACCCTGTATAATAAAGTTCATCAAATCCCAAGTCGGAAAAATCTCTAATCAAGCTTTCAACCAGCTTTTACCCAGGAACTACCAGCTTCTGGCCACGGAAGACCCCTCACCCTCACGTGACCTCCTCACCACATGCTGAGATGGACCCCTCTCTCCGCTGGAAACTGTTCCTGGAAACAATGGCCGCAGACGCCTGGCTCCTGACACCCATATCCTCTTGGCACCATTGGAATCAACAGGTCCTCAACCTATGGTTACAGGGAACCTTCATTGATTTCCAACCTGAAGAAGTCCACATCTACTCATCCTTACTTTGGGGAGTCCTATCAACCCTTTCCTCCCAATCCTCAAACCCTCACTCCCTTCTCTGCCCCTGTTCAGCAGGAAGCAGTCAGAGAGAAAGCAACGTCCACAAACCCATAGAGGAGAAAGGGGGGAATGAAGGGTCCCCACCAGTAAGATGGCAAACTTCTGGCTTCTTTTCGGGGTCCTCGGTTCCCACCGGCGCCACCTGAAGCCCAATCACCTCTCACCCCCCTCCCAATCCCAGCACCTAGCCAACAGCCACCAGCCCCGTAGAAGTAACACCACAATCACCCTATGCCCCTTCCTATATAACCCAGTACCTTTCCCTAATAAAGCGGAACTCTCCGGTGAATTGCTGTTGTGTGTCGCTCCTTTCCTTTCAATGTTGGTGAATAAGACCATTGGACTGAAAGAGATCTGTTGGGCAGAGAGTCTGGAAAAAGAAAAGATCCAAAGACAAACACTGGGGCGCTCCATATCTTATAGTGGGAAGAGGAGAAACAAGCAAAGAGAACTGCTAAGGAGCAGCTGATAAAGTAGGAAGAAATCCAAGATTTTGTTGGAATAAATGGCAACAGTGTAGGTGTTTCAAGGAGGGAGTGACAGACTATGCCACAGGCTGCTGAAAATAAAAGACAATGGAACAGGAAAGGGTTCACTGGATATGACAATGTAACAGTAATGATTGCACAAATGTATAGAATGATTTCCATGATTCAAGTGCAATTCTGCTGCTTTTGCATATATTAATTGCATTATTTTAAACCTCCCAACAAGTTCAGGAGTTGAGGTTCAAACCCAGGCTGCTTGGCTCCAGAGTTTATGCCCTTAATCTTTTACCATGTATACACCGGTGGCCTTTTTAAGCTTAATTTAAATTGTTAGCAAAACCCCTCAAAGATATACACTAAAATGTGAACACTTGTTATCTGGAATTGTAAGTGTTTTCAGTTCATACTCATTTATTTGAATTCTTTATCTTGGTATAGAAAATACGTGATACTTACATAATGCATTTTTTTTAAGAAGCCTCCTAATTATTTTTAGAAAGCCTATCATAAAATTTCACACGATAAAGGTAACATACCTATATTACTTATCTACTGTTACATAAAAAATCATCTGTCAACTTAGAGGCTTCAAGGAACACATATTTATTATCCCATTGTTTCTGTAGGCCAAGCTATTAGTTCATCTGTAGCAGTTTATCTGGGTACCTCTGGCTCAAGGTTTCTCATAAACTTACAGTCAAGATGTCAGCTGGGGTTACAGTCAACTGGTGGCTTAACTGGGGGTCATGATATCTGTTTTCAAGACAGCTCACTCACATGGTTATTAGCAGGAGGCTTCAGGTCCTCACCACACAGCCTCTCCAGAGGGCTGCTTGAGCATCCTTTTGATGTAACAACTGACTTTGTCTAGACTAATTGTTAGAACAAGAAAGAAATTGCAATGTCTTTCATGATCAGGTGTCATAAGTTACATATGGTTACTTCTCCCATATTTTATTAATTACTAGAGAGTTACCAAGTCTAGCCCACTGGGAAATCAGGCTTCATCTTTGCAAGGGAAGACTGTCAAAGAATTTATGGACATTTTGAAGCCGTCATAATACCAAAAGAAGAATAAGGACAAGAACAGGAGAAAAAGGAGGAAAAGTGAAGAAGAAAGGAAGAAAGAGAGGAAGGAAAAAGGAAAATCAAATGACCTATGATTTATCTGTTTATAATTTGAAACTACTACTTTTCACTCATTCAACATTGTGTATTTTTATAAATTCAAATACTAAAATTGAATTCATTGCTAGAAGTACATGTGTGTTATAACCATTTTTATTGCTGATATTTTAAGTGACTATTTCAACTTTAGTAAAATGATTAAAGTGGCTGTTTTAGATTAACATCCTATTCCTATGAAGCCTTTCACCTGCATCGCTGAGTAACACAGAGGTGATTCAAATGTGATCCATTTCACTTTTGCTAAGTACCTATGGCTACTGAGTAACCATTTCTCTGAGCTTCAATTTTCTTTTCTCTATGTCTTTGGACAAAATAGATTTTGAATTTCTGTTCAGGTCTGAGAATTTTGATTCTGCAGTGAATTTCAAACCAGGTTAAACCAGATTATCTAGACTTAAGAAATAATGAATGTAATTCTAGCATTACTCTTATGCAAGTGAAAATGACATGTTATGTCAACTGAAACGCAAGTAAATCAACCCTCAAAAATATGCTGTGAACTATAATGTATTCATGATTTGATCAGAATATTTGAATCATGTACAGAATTCAGGTCCCAAAAGGAGACAGTAAGAGACAATGTTGTCCCAAGAAAACACAATTTTATTTACTGGTACTCTTAAGAAATGCTTTCATAGACCCTGCATGAAAGCTTTTACAGAAAAGCCATGCCTTGTGGCAGAGTAATGAATGATTATAACATTTTATTTTAAGCTTTTGGTTTGATTGAGTCTTCATTTTGAAACATTTCCTTTATTTTAAGTCTTCAGTTATTGAAATTAACATAAGTTAATTTGGTTGACTTAATTAACATGATTTAGCACTGGTTTACTTGATCTATACATTCAATTTGTTGGTGACACACATAAACTGTTAAGGCATCAGGTTCTGTCACTTTATATTATTTTACTGTCTTATAGGAATGACAGCTCTTTCCCTTTTCTGCTGGCATGATCTGTTGTGAGAGGTCAGTTCAATCTGCTCCATTTCTGAACAAAGTCTCTAAGCTTGGTTTTGAGATTTTGAATTTCTATTTTTGCTCCTCACATGAATGACATCAAGCATTTTCCCATGTATTCCATGTCATGTCTTATATAGAAAGAAGAAAGGGGAAAGAGGGAGAGAGAGATAGAAGCCTTCCTTTGAGCCCTGCCACTTTGAATTGAAATTGTGCCAATTTATTAACACAGCAACAGGCTTCTTAATTAAGCTACCACGAATGTCACTAATAATCTTCAGTGTTCACTTCAGCATAAGCATCCCTCTTCATCTCTTTCTGTACAAGGTTTTCAGTTTCTTTAGTGAGGCATTGCAACCTTACTGCTCATATTAGATTAAAAAGCCAATGGCTCACCAAACAGATTTCCAGTTTAAAGAGTTTTATGCTGCAGAAGAAACTTATTAGCCAGTATTTTATAGAAAATGTCATTCCTACAGTGACTCCTTTTTTTCTGTAGTTATAATGTTTCAATGAAGTATAATCCAGTGTTCCTGACATTTGCAATCATTATTTTTCCCCTAATGCTTGTGTGGAGTGTCACATTGCTTTGATATGTCATCATCTCGTTTTTAGTAGAATCAAACTTCTCACCCTCTCCTTATACCAACGCTCTAATTTGTGGCAGGCTGAAGTGGCTGGTGGGTTATAACTTAAAAGCATTAACCTAATTTTGTTTCTGACCCTTATCTCCTCATGGCTGACCTCCCACAGGCCACCTTTCCAAGCTTTTCCAAAGAGAGACCATTTGAAGACATAGAATGAGAAATAAATCTGGTGTCTGTTGATGAAATGATAGACCAAGGTGCTGCCATTCTGTCTTTGATGCAATCTAATTTATACATATTTTTATCCCCAGAGTCTGATGCTGACTTGCCTCCTCTTACTCTAACTTTTGTTCTAGAAATACATTACAATACACAGAATATGTTTCTATTCACTCTAACCCCAGCTGGGCTCTTCGCTGTGCCATCCCTTAACCAACTCCAATTTTCTCGTTACTTAGAACACGGATCTGGACTCAGTATCTTTATATTTTTAGCAATTAACTTTGAGTCAAGTAAGATTGCATAAGTCTGAGAAGATCATTATTATAGCTCCATTAACAAATGGAGTATTTCATGCATGTTGTAGTATGAAGTTCGTTCTGGTGAATAGATATTAATTCTGAACTAGGGAACTAAAGAAGTAGAAAATATGAAATAACCATCCTTGGAGTATGAAGAAGGACATGACAGGTATTGTTAGAGCAAACAGGCCACCCAAAACAGGTCTGTGGTTCCTCAGAGAGTCTGAATGCTGAAATTACTGTCAGTTTTCATAGTGGCAAAGAGAGGACATAGGGATTATGCAAAGAGCCTTTTCTACATATTTGTTTGGTCTCCCTGAAGGTCTTCCTCAGGAAACTTGGGGATAAAAAGGCAGCCCTTCCTCAAATGGAAGACACAAAAGTTCTGTGTTGGTCATTGGCCACCAGTGTGAGCAATGGATGATTTATTTATTCTGCTTCTCATTGTGACTTAAGAAGATTCAAATTCAGTATCTGAAGACGTAACTGCCTGAGTGTTAATGATGTTGCACAGGAGGAATTCTGTGGCTGCCTAGGCTAAGGACCTATTTTAAGTTGGGTTTCCACCAAGAAGAGACTCTTTCTGTTACTGTGGCTGATACCTTCCCCTACATCGTCAAAGCGCATTAATAGTCACTGAATATATTTGGTATGTGTTCATAGAGTAAATGTGTATATATCTATGTACATATATATGTCTATATAGAGGGAAAGAGAGAAAAGTATGTGTATATGCTTGTGTACAGAAAGAGAGAGGAAGAGAGAGAAGAGAGAGAATTAGAATAGTATATTATTGTTCAATCTCATCACAGAAAGGATTCATTTGTTCCAAAATCCTTTTGTCCCCATGAGGTTTGTGTAAAGATACCCATTCAAATAGATGGTACATGCATGCTTAAACCTGGTGAGTCACAAAATGTCATCAAACTTTTCAAGTTAATATTCTCTTCTCAAATCTTCTACACCATCTCTCTTATCAGTCAGTGAACAGATCTCATATGGTTGAGAAAGCAGAAGTACTGGAAGGTGCACTTGCTCATCTTTCTACTAAAGGAATTCCCAACTGACATAGTAGCATCTGTACCTTCCCTTGGTCTTCCACGTATTACTCTGGATAAGTGTTCTCTGTCCACTCTCATCAAAGACCAACTTCTTCACATAGGTTCTAGACCCATCCTCTCTTGCCTACTCAAGGACTTTGTTCTGACTATTTCCACTTCCTTCTGCATCATCATTTTCTTCATTCCTTAAGTCATTCCATCAGTATACAAGATGCCCTAGTATTTCCTTAAAACAAGACCAGTAACAAACCTGGCCTGAACTCACATCACCCTGTAGTTGTCTGATTCCTCTGTCCACTTTATATCAGAATTTATTGTAAAAATTTGTATAGTTGATGTCACCTTAACATACCCCTCTGCCCACTCTACTAGGCCTTCTAATGGTTTCATAGTGACAAATCCAATAGCTCCTTTTCTCATATCTTTATGGAATCCTCAAGAATATTCAGCTCAGTTGCTAATGCTCTTCTTCTCTGGGCTTTTGAAACACTAGTTTAAGACTTCCCACTAGCTGTCTCCTCTGTCTATGATGATTTTTTTCAGGTCTTTCAAAGGTCTTTCCTAAGCACCCATTCCACACTACAATCACATCATCATATTTTAACACTTGTCGTACTCCAGTAATTTTGTTGTTTAGTCAGTTATTGGCTTATTACTTTCCTTCTCTCATTAGAAATAAGGTCCATGGAATCAAGGAACTCACCTTTGTTCTCCAGTACACTACTCCCAAATCCCAGAACAGTGCCTCATATAGACTGAGTGTTCAATAAATATTTATTGAGTTAATGAATGGATGAAAGTCCAAATCCTTGCCCTCAGGAAAGTAAAAACTAACTAAATAGTAATGCTAACTTGTGGATGGATATATCATACACTGAACTTATACTTTATTTTAAGTGTTCAAACTCTGAAAATCTACCACACCCAAATAATAAAAATAATTACACCTGAAGATTTCCATTTGGAGTTAGAGAAGAATAAATAAGAATTTCTATCTATTGGACAGCAAAACCACGTGGCCCTTCTTCTAAAGGCTAACTCTTAAAGTCAGCCTTATGTCTAAGATACACTAAATCTTTTAAATATACTTAAGTTTATATTAGTTTACTATGGTTGCTATAACCAATTATTACAAAATTGGCTTAAATTATTTTATAGTTTTGGAAATCAGAAGTCCAAAATGGGTGTCACTGGGCTAAAATTAAGGGGTTGGCAGGACTGTGTTCTTTCCTGGAGGCTCTAGAGGAGAATCTCTTTCTTGCTTCTCCCATGTTCCTTGAGTCCATCTTCAATGCCAGCAGCACTGGACCAACTTAATTTGGTACTTGTAAACAGAGCTAGGTAGACCTTCTGCCTATAATACTCAAAGAGTTGAGGCAAAGAGGGATTTAGAAATTAACTAATTTTCAATTTGTTAATTTACCCTGTAAAATTGCTGTAAATGATAATATATACAGATTTTATGTTAAATACTTAACTATAAACTTCTTGTTAAAACTGTTATGTTTCTATTATTTTTGTATAGAATGACATTGCTAAAAGAAAAAAACCTTCAAAAAAGTATATATGTATATATAGACAGAAAAATATATAAATATTCCATGCTATATTGTTTGTGTTTCCAAGGTCTATTTAAAAGTCAGTCACTTGGAAAATAAAACATTTTTCCACAGACTCGTATGTTTATCAGAGTGGTTAGGTTTGCAGATCATTTTTAAGACTCAGTTTTACTTATACTGCAGCTGAATGTAAGGATTAGTACTAAGTTCTAAATACTCATATGGGTGGAACTCACTGTGTAGAAGAAATAATATAATGATATTGATGATTTTTTAAAAACTAAATTATAATGATTATAGTAGTTAATTTTCATTTTATATTGCCTTTGAATTTTACAAACACAACAAATGAAGAAACATTTTACTGAAAATCTCCCTCCTCCTTTCCTGGACACTTCCCCCACCTTCATACTGTTTTTCTTCCAAATCCTCAGGTACCTACTGCCTTTTCCTAATTTGTCTGAGCTGATTTTAGCAGCATACATGTTGAAGTAAACTCCTATGGGAGACCTTATAGTGGTGAGAATAGATCAAGTCTATTAATTGTTGGCCTTTAATAGTTCTGTTTTTGTTAGCATACTTAGAAAGTAATGCCCAATCCAAGTTTATATAAATCTTGACCTATATTTTATCATATTACTTTTATGAGCTCATTTTTAACTGTATTTTTGATTCATCAGGAATTAACATTATTAATACTGTAATAAGATAAATCAACACCATTTATTAAAAATGCAACAAATTCTCTGACCTGGGATAATTCCTTTATCATGTACTTAATACACACTTCTGACTTTTATGTCTGTTGATTACATTCATGTCAGAATGTAAGTTAATTTTTTATACAACCATGCTCTTTCATTATCCTTCCAAAAATGTTTTTGCAATTCTTATATTTCTCTGATATTATGCTCCAAATTAACTTAAGAATCATTTTGAAAAATTCTGAAGAAAATTCCTTGGGTATATGAAATAACTTATAAAGTTGTAGATTAGCTCTGGGAAAAATTCATCTCTTTATATTTTTAAATTCTTTTATCCAGCACCATAATAAGACTCAACATATATTTAAGGCTCTATTTGCTACTTAAATAAAAGTTTCAATTTTCTATATGTAGGTTAATACTGCAGTTAGTTATTTTTCTTTCTGCATATTATACTTTGTTATTTTGAATAAGATTTTTTTCTCTGACAAGTTCTAAATCTAAATTGTTATTGAGCTGTTTATTATTTTTTTTATTTATTATTGCTATTATATTGTTACTGAGCTGTTAATTATTATTTTTGTGACTCTTTTATTTTATTTTATTATTTCAATTGATTCAATTGATCACCTCCAAGTACAAAGCATAGGCTGTATAAGTGGCTGCTCTTGTCTCTTCCTTTGTAACAATTATACCTCTAATGTGGTCATATTTTATAGCAACTAAGAATATTTGTAAGTGTTGAATAATATAAATGACTGTCACAATTAAGTTTTTTGTCTATTGTTCTAAGATAGTCTTTATCATGTGAAAGAAATGTTTTTTAGTTTCTTCTTTTTGAATAATTTTTTTTTTTGAGAGGGCATCTCTCATATTTATTGATCAAATGCTTGTTAACAACAATAAAATTCAGTATAGGGGGGTCAACCCTCAATGTACAATCATTAATCCATCTCAAGCCTAATTCTTGTCAGTCTCCAATCTTCTGAAGCATAACGAACAAGTTCTTACATGGTGAACGAATTCTTACATAGTGAATAAATTCTTACATGGTGAACAGTACAAGGGCAGTCATCACAGAAACTTTCGGTTTTGATCACGCATTATGACCTATAAACAATCAGGTCAAATATGAATATTCGTTTGATTTTTGTACTTGATTTATATGTTGATCCCACATTTCTCCTATTGTTATTATTATTTTTATTTTTAAGAAAATGCTGAAGTGGTAGGTAGATGCAAGATAAAGGTAGAAAACATAGTTTAGTGCTGTAAGAAGGCAAATGTAGATGATCAGATGATCAGGTGTGTGCCTATGGACTAAGTATTAATCCAGGCTAGACAAGGGCAGCAAGACATCCACGGATGCAGAAGATTTCTCTCAAAGCAGGGGGGGTGAGGTTCTGAGCCTCACCTCTGTTGATCCCCAAATTCTCACCTGATGGCCCCCCTGCGACTGTGCCTGTCTTAGGTTGTTCCTCCCTTGAGGAATCTTACCCGTCTCTGGCTAACCAGTCATCTTCCGGGGCCATACAGGGAAATGTAAAGTTGGTAAGTGAGAGAGAAGCCATATTGTTTGCAAAGGTTAGCTTTTTACTTCTTTGCAGATTTATGCCTTGTGGCTTCTATGCCCAGCACTTGTCTCGAGGTATCTTTACCACCTGGAGGATTTATGATACTCGGTAAATTCGATATGAGCCACGAATTCTATTTAAGGGTTGTAATTAGGAAGGAAGAAGAAAAGCTATAGATGTAGCATATGAAGGAAACATGGGAGGATTGATTATTTCTTTGACATATCTTCTTGTATAGTACCTTAAGTATGTATAGGTTTTAAACTACTAACTAATTTGCACACACATATTAACATAAAGGAATACGGTGACATAAACAAAGCAAATCTATAATTACCATCCATCTCCAGTGAAGCCAAGAAAACCATTTAGGCACCCTAGGCATTTGTGAAAATTTATCTATGATATGATGGATATTGTCCAACTGTACTTGAACCATCAGACAAATTAAAGCAGCCCATTTCTGGGATCTGTTCACATCCCATATGTTTTTTTAACCATAGATAGTCTATAGTCATGAGATTTTGGAGTGCTACAACTTGCACCCCTCCCAACTCCTGGTTGAGTTCCAACAGTACAGATCCGGTCAAATTCGTTGTCTCACTGTATGCACATGCCAGCCTAGACATCTCCCTCCTCATTCCTATGGCAAGTCCAGGAGACGGTGGGCTGGATGCAGCCACAACCGCAGCATCGTCCGGATCCCTGTAGAGGCTTTTTGATGATCATCCCCCGGCACAAGTCCTCCAGAGAGTGCTGATGCCGAAAGCTCCTCCTCATATCTTATCTTAGTTCATTTTCTGGGTATCCAAGCTAGGCCTTTATCTTCTGCGTAGAAACAAACAGACCCTTTGCCCACACTTTGACATGCCCTCTATACCACTGTGCAGAACTCATTGGAGGTCAGCACACAGTAACTGCTTTTTTTTTTTTTTTAATTAAGAGAAAGGAATATTATCAGAAAAGAGTACCTCCATAGCTGATCATCTGACACCCTTTAAGTGATCAACATTAAGGATATTTAAAGCATGCATTGATCTTTGATTTGCCAATAGTTTTATCCTGTTAAGGAGTAATCCCCCTTTTCTTTCTTTCTTTCTTTTTTTTTTTTTTTAATTTTTAATCTACACTTACATGAAGAATACTATGTTTACTATGCTCTCCCCTATATCAGGTCCCCCCTAACAACCACATTACGTTTACTGTCCATCAGCTTAGCAAAATGTTGTAGAGTCACTACTTGTCCTCTCTGTGTTGTGCAGTCCACCCTCCCCTTTCTCCCTCCCCCCATGCATGCTAATCTTAATACCCCCTTTCTTCTTCCCCCCCTTATCCCTCCCCGCCCACCCACCCTCCCCAGTTCCTTTCCCTTTGGTACCTGTTAGTCCATTTTTGGGTTCTGTAATTCTGCTGCTGTTTTGTTCCTTCAGTTTTTCCTTTGTTCCTATACTCCTCAGATGAGTGAAATCATTTGGTATTTCTCTTTCTTCGCTTGGCTTATTTCACTGAGCATAATACTCTCCAGCTCCATCCATGTTGCTGCAAATGGTTGGATTTTTCCACTTCTTATGGCTGAGTAGTATTCCATTGTGTATATGTACCACATCTTCTTTATCCATTCATCTACCGATGGACATTTAGGTTGCTTCCAATTCTTGGCTATTGTAAATAGTGCTGCGATAAACATAGGAGTGCATCTGTCTTTCTCAAACTTGATTGCTGCGTTCTTAGGGTAAATTCCTAGGAGTGGAATTCCTGGGTCAAATGGTAGGTCTGTTTTGAGCATTTTGATGCACCTCCATACTGCTTTCCACAATGGTTGAACTAATTTACATTCCCACCAGCAGTGTAGGAGGGTTCCCCTTTCTCCACAGCCTCGCCAACATTTGTTGTTGTTTGTCTTTTGGATGGCAGCTATCCTTACTGGTGTGAGGTGATACCTCATTGTAGTTTTAATTTGTATTTCTCTGATAATTAGCGATGTGGAGCATCTTTTCATGTGTCTCTTGGCCATCTGTATTTCTTTTATGGAGAACTGTCTGTTCAGTTCCTCTGCCCATTTTTTAATTGGGTTATTTGATTTTTGTTTGTTGAGGCGTGTGAGCTCTTTATATATTCTGGACGTCAAGCCTTTATCGGATCTGTCATTTTCAAATATATTGTCCCATACTGTAGGGTTCCTTTTTGTTCTATTGATGGTGTCTTTCACTGTACAGAAGCTTTTCAGCTTAATGTAGTCCCACTTGCTCATTTTTGCTGTTGTTTTCCTTGCCCAGGGAGATATGTTCAAGAAGAGATCACTCATGTTTATGTCTAAGAGGTTTTTGCCTATGTTTTTTTCCAAGAGTTTAATGGTTTCATGACTTACATTCAGGTCTTTGATCCATTTTGAGTTTACCTTTGTATATGGGGTTAGACAATGGTCCAGTTTCATTCTCCTACATGTAGCTGTCCAGTTTTGCCAGCACCATCTGTTGAAGAGACTGTCATTTTGCCATTGTATGTCCATGGCTCCTTTATCAAATATTAATTGACCATATATGTTTGGGTTAATTTCTGGGGTCTCTAATCTGTTCCACTGGTCTGTGGCTCTGTTCTTGTGCCAGTACCAAATTGTCTTGATTACTATGGCTTTGTAGTAGAGCTTGAAGTTGGGGAGTGAGATCCCTCCTACTTTATTCTTCTTTTTCAGGATTGCTTTGGCTATTTGGGGTCTTTGGTGTTTCCATATGAATTTTTGAATTATTTGTTCCAATTCATTGAAGAATGTTGCTGGTAATTTGAGAGGGATTGCATCAAATCTGTATATTGCTTTGGGCAGGATGGCCATTTTGATGATATTAATTCTTCCTAGCCATGAGCATGGGATGAGTTTCCATTTATTAGTGTCCCCTTTAATTTCTCTTAAGAGTGACTTGTAGTTTTCAGAGTATAAGTCTTTCACTTCTTTGGTTAGGTTTATTCCTAGGTATTTTATTCTTTTTGATGCAATGGTGAATGGAATTGTTTTCCTGATTTCTCTTTCTATTGATTCGTTGTTAGTGTATAGGAAAGCTACAGATTTCTGTGTGTTAATTTTGTATCCTGCAACTTTGCTGTATTCCAATATCAGTTCTAGTAGTTTTGGAATGGAGTCTTTAGGGTTTTTTATGTACAGTATCATATCATCTGCAAATAGTGACAGTTTAACTTCTTCTTTACCAATCTGGATTCCTTGTATTTCTTTGTTTTGTCTGATTGCCGTGGCTAGGACCTCCAGTACTATGTTAAATAACAGCGGGGAGAGTGGGCATCCCTGTCTGGTTCCCGATCTCAGTGGAAATGCTTTCAGCTTCTCGCTGTTCAGTATAATGCTGGCTGTGGGTTTATCATATATGGCCTTTATTATGTTGAGGTACTTGCCCTCTATTCCCATTTTACTGAGAGTTTTTATCATGAATGGATGTTGAATTTTGTCAAATGCTTTTCAGCATCTATGGAGATGATCATGTGATTTTTGTCTTTCTTTTTGTTGATGTGGTGGATGATGTTGATGGATTTTCGAATGTTGTACCATCCTTGCATCCCTGGGATGAACCCCACTTGGTCATGGTGTATGATCCTTTTGATATACTGTTGAATTCTGTTTGCTAATATTTTATTGAGTATTTTTGCATCTACATTCATCAGGGATATTGGTCTATAATTTTCTTTTTTGGTGGGGTCTTTGCCTGGTTTTGGTATTAGGGTGATGTTGGCCTCATAGAATGAGTTTGGGAGTATTCCCTCTTCTTCTATTTTGTGGAACACTTTAAGGAGAATGGGTATTATGTCTTCTCTGTGTGTCTGATAAAATTCTGAGGTAAATCCGTCCGGCCCCGGGGTTTTGTTCTTGGGTAGTTTTTTGATTACTGTTTCAATTTCTTTGCTTGTAATTGGTTTGTTTAACTTTTGTGTTTCTTCCTTGGTCAGTCTTGGGAGGTTGTATTTTTCTAGGAAGTTGTCCATTTCTTCTAGGTTTTCCAGCTTGTTGGCATATAGGTTTTCATAGTAGTCTTTAATAATTCTTTGTATTTCTGTGGAGTCTGTCGTGATTTTTCCATTCTCATTTCTGATTATGTTGATTTGTGTTGACTCTCTTTTTCTCTTAATAAGTTGGGCTAGAGGCTTATCTATTTTGTTTATTTTCTCAAAGAACCAGCCCTTGGTTTCGTTGATTTTTGCTATTGTTTTATTCTTCTCAATTTTGTTTATTTCTTCTCTGATCTTTATTATGTCCCTCCTTCTGCTGACTTTAGGCCTCCTTTGTTCTTCTTTTTCCAGTTTTAATAATTGTGATGTTAGACTATTCATTTGGGATTGTTCTTCCTTCTTCAAGTGTGCCTGGATTGCTATATACTTTCCTCTTAAGACTGCTTTCGCGGCATCCCACAGAAGTTGGGGCTTAGTGTTGTTGTTGTCATTTGTTTCTATATATTCCTTGATCTCTATTTTGATTTGTTCATTGATCCATTGATTATTTAGTAGCGTGTTGTTAAGCCTCCATGTGTTTGTGAGCCTTTTTTGTTTTCTTTGTAGAATTTATTTCTACTTTCATACCTTTGTGGTCTGAAAAATTGGTTGGTAGAATTTCAATATTTTGGAATTTACTGAGGCTCTGTTTGTGAGCTAGTATGTGGTCTATTCTGGAGAATGTTCCATGTGCACTTGAGAAGAATGTATATCCTGTTGCTTTTGGATGTAGAGTTCTATAGATGTCTATTAGGTCCATCTGTTCTAGTGTGTTGTTCAGTGCCTGTGTGTCTTTACTTATTTTCTGCCCGGTGGATCTATCCTTTGGGGTGAGTGGTGTGTTGAAGTCTCCTACAATGAATGCATTGCAGTCTATTTCCCTCTTTAGTTCAGTTAGTATTTGCTTCACATATGCTGGTGCTCCTGTATTGGGTGCATATATATTTAGAATGATTATATCCTCTTGTTGGACTGAGCCCTTTATCATTATGTAGTGGCCTTCTTTATCTCTTGTTACTTTCTTTGTTTTGAAGTCTATTTTGTCTGATATTAGTACTGCAACCCCTGCTTTCTTCTCACTGTTGTTTGCCTGAAATATGTTTTTCCATCCCTTGACTTTTAGTCTATGCTTATCTTTGGGTTTAAGGTGAGTTTCTTGTAAGCAGCATATAGATGGGTATTGCTTTTTTATCCATTCTATTACTCTGTGTCTTTTGATTGGTGCATGAAGTCCATTTACATTTAGGGTTACTATTGAGAGATATGTACTTATTGCCATTTCAGGCTTTAGATTCGTGGTTACCAAAGGTTCAAGGTTAGCTTCTTTAGTATCTTACTGCCTAACTTAGCTCGCTTATTGAGCTGTTATATACACTGTCTGGAGATTCTTTTCTTCTCTCCCTTCTTATTCCTCCTCCTCCATTCTTCATATGTTGTGTGTTTTGTTCTGTGCTCTTTTTAGGGGTGCTCCCATCTAGAGCAGTCCCCGTATGATGCCCTGTAGAGGTGGTTTGTGGGAAGCAAATTCCCTCAGCTTTTGCTTGTCTGGGAATTGTTTAATCCCACCATCATATTTAAATGATAGTCGTGCTGGATACAGTATCCTTGGTTCAAGGCCCTTCTGTTTCATTGCATTAAGTATATCATGCCATTCTCTTCTGGCCTGTAGGGTTTCTGTTGAGAAGTCTGATGTTAGCCTGATTGGTTTTCCTTTAAAGGTGACCTTTTTCTCTCTAGCTGCCTTTAAAACTCTTTCCTTGTCCTTGATCCTTGCCATTTTAATTACTATGTGTCTTGGTGTTGTCCTCCTTGGATCCTTTCTGTTGGGGGTTCTGTGTAATTCCATGGTCTGTTCGATTATTTCCTCCCCCAGTTTGGGGAAGTTTTCAGCAATTATTTCTTCAAAGACACTTTCTATCCCTTTTCCTCTTTCTTCCTCTTCTGGTATCCCTATAATACGAATGTTTTTCCTTTTGTATTGGTCACATATTTCTCTTAGTGTTGTTTCATTCCTGGAGATCCTTTTATCTCTATGTCAGCTTCTATACATTCCTGTTCTCTGGCTTCTATTCCTTCAATGGCCTCTTGCATCTTATCCATTCTGCTTATAAATCCTTCCAGGGATTGTTTCATTTCTGTGATCTCTTTCCTGACATCTGTGATCTCCTTCCGGACTTCATCCCACTGCTCTTGCATTTTTCTCTGCATCTCATCCCACTGCTCTTGCATTTTTCTCTGCATCTCATCCCATTGCTCTTTCATTTTTCTCTGCAATTCTGTCAGCATGTTCATGATTATTATTTTGAATTCTTTTTCAGGAGGACTAGTTAGGTCTGTCTCCTTCTCAGGTGTTGTCTCTGTGATCTTTGTCTGCCTGTAGTTTTGCCTTTTCATGGTATTAGATATAGTTTGCAGAGCTGGTACAAGTGACCGCTGGAAGAGCTTCCCTTCTTGTTGGTTTGTAGCCTTTTCCTGGGAGAATAGCGACCTCTAGTTGCTTGTGCTGGGCAGCTGTGCGCAGACAGGGCTTCTGCTTCCTGCCCAGTTGCTTTGGGGTTTATCTCCGCTGTTGCTGTGGGGTTGGCCTGGCTGGGGCTGTTCCTCCAAAATGGTGGAGCCCCGTTGGAGGGGGAGCGGCCAGGAGGCTATTTATCTCCGTAAGGGGTCTCTGTGCTCCCTGCTGCCCAGGGGGTTAGAGTGCCCAGAGATCCCCAGATTCCCTGCCTCTGGTCTAAGTGACCTGTCCTGCCCCTTTAAGACTTCCAAAAAGCACTCTCCAAACCAAAACAACAACAGCAACAATGAGAGAGGGAACAGAAAGAAAGAAGAAAAAAAAAAGGAAAAAGCAAACGATTTTTTTTTTCTTTTTTTGTCCTCAGGTGCCGGTCCCAGGCACCCGCTCACTGGTCCTGCTGCCCTGTCTCCCTGCACCAGGGTCCCTGTCCTTTCAAGTCTTCCAAAAAGCACCCACCCACCGGTCCCGCAGGGAAGGAACGCTCGATATTCTTTGTCCTCAGGCACTGGTCCCAGGCACCTGCTCACCAGTCCCGCCACCCTGCCTCCCTAGCACCGGGGTCCCTGTCCCTTTTAGGCTTCCAAAAAGCACTCGCAGAAAAGAGAAAAAAAAAAGGGGGAAAAACGCGCGATTTCCTCTGTCCTCAAGTGCCGGTCTCAGGCACCCGCCCACCGGTCCCGCAGGGAAAAACATGGGGTATTCTTTGTCCTCAGGCGCCGGTCCCAGGCACCCGCTCACCAGTTCCGCCACCCTGTCTCCCTAGCACTGGGGTCCCCGTCCCTTTAAGGCTTCCGAAAAGCGCTCACCAAAAAGAGAAAAAAAAAGGGGAAAAACGCGCGATTTCCTCTGTCCTCAGGCACCGGTCTCAGGCACCCGCTCGCCGGTCCCGCAGGGAGAAACGCGGGATATTCTTTGTCCTCAGGCGCCGGTCCCAGGCACTTGCTCACCGGTCCCGCCACCCTGCCTCCCTAGCAACGGGGGCCCGTCCCTTTAAGGCTTCCAAAAAGTGCTCGCCAAAAAAAAAAAAAACCGCTCCGGTTTCTTTCCACCCGCTGGGAGCCGGGGGGAGGGGCGCTCGGGTCCCGCCGGGCCGGGGCTTGTATCTTACCCTCTTCGCAAGGCGCTGGGTTCTTGCAGGTGTGGATGTGGTCTGGATGTTGTCCTGTGTCCTGTGGTCTCTATTTTAGGAAGATTTTTCTTTGTTATATTTTCATAGCTCTATGTGTTTTTGGGAGGAGATTTCCACTGCTCTACTCATGCCGCCATCCTGGCTCCGCCCCCCCTGATCATTGTTTTTGAATAATTTTTAAAAGAAAAAACAATTAACTTTTATCCCCTTCAGCTACAAAGACCACGGCACTTTTCTCCTTCAGATTAACTATCCCTAAATTCTTAGAACAAAATCTTCTTGGTTAAGTTACACATACAATATATTGCTCAATTTTATTTGCTAATGGTTTGTAGAAGGGATTTGTAACCTCATGCATAAGTGATTTATTCATGTTCTTTGTGTTATATCTGGTTTAGTTTTTGGAGAGAAGAGTTTAAAAGTATATCAAATGTTTCAGGAAGATTTCCATCTTTTCCTATGATCTGGAGCAATTTAAATAGCATAAAAAATTATTAGAATGTTAAGATTTAATATAATACTACTCAATAATATGTATATGTTCCCTGATCACAAGGTGTTTGTAATCTAATTACCATCTAAATGATGATGTCTAAAAACATAATTCTATTTTGCAAAACTTGTAAAAATATTTCTAAGGTGACTAGCTAGGAGTGTAATGTAAAGAATTTTAGATCAAAAGCCAAGATACTTAGGTTCTTGTCCAAGCTTTCCCTCTAATCATGTGATTTTTGGCCAAGTATCTGCTGCTCTGGACTTGAAATTTTATTTGAAAAATGAGGTAGAAATTGATGATATTTTTGGTTACATGATTTTACAAAACATTTTATTTTTTCAGTGTCCTGACTGTATTTCATTATTTGCAGCCCACTTCAGATTTTACAAAACTACATTGTGAAGGCTTGAAAAAATATTCTAGGTTATTGAAGAACAAATGTGTAGTGGCATAAGACACATGGTATCCTGGATATTATTGAAATTTTTCTCAGTACAGATGGCCAAATGAAAATACGTGGCACTCACTGAGGGGAAGATAAACATGCCCTAAGTGCTACCCTGCAGAAAGAAAACACTGAACGGATTTGTGCCCCTTCAGCTGACCTTTCTTAATCCATTACTTCTTTTGCTTTTTTTATGGTTGCACCTTAATTCACCATAGTTGATGGTGAAGTAAGAAAGATGTTTTATGAGTCTCATTTTATTCTTATACATTCATAATAGTATGTACAGAATGTGAGCTCTTAATTCACATTTCATCCATCATGTATTTTATCTCCACAGATGTATGTGCAATTGTTCTTTTAGGACTCTGTTGAACCCACAGATGTCTCTACAGCTGCTCTCTTTTCCAAAGGGGAATTTTTTTTCCTGAGAAGCAGTCATGTAAGGTTTTTTGTTGTTTTGTTTTGTGTTTGTTTTATTTTTATTTTAAGCATTGTGAAGAATTTTCCCTCCATTGGGAAAAAAGAAAAGTTATCTTACACTAAAGATGGCTTTGAGAATTATATCAAGAAAGTTCTGAAAAAAAGAACTATTGAACTTTCTGTTCAGTCTTTAAATGTTTTGCATGCTGGAGGCCCAAGAACTATAATCACCCAAGATTTGAAGCTCCTGTCTCCTATTTCTATGACTGAGTTGATATGCTGATCCAAGGTAAAAACTGTCACAATTCATTCAGGGCAGAAAGAAAAAATCAATCAAGTAAATGCCTAGTTTAGGAAAAATTGCCAATTTGAGAACAGCTTGAGGCTTACAGGGAGAAAATGATGCAAACTGCTGAGTATATTATCTGTGTACTGGGTACACAGACAGTACTGTGTACTAGGTACACTAGGCTTAGGCACTTCCTGATTTTCTTTGGTAGTAGAGGTGACATATAATTCAACAGTGTAAACCTAAGATTATGGCAATTATATTTTTTGTCTGCACTATTCTAGAAACCTCTGAACATTTATTTATATTTGTGTAAGGAAGACCTTTCCTTCAAACATCACCTATATACTTAGTGTCACTGAATATTCAAGCTATAAGTGACCCTTACAGAGAACTAACTTCATCGCCCCATTTTGTAGATTACACACTGACAACCAGGGCTCTCATCTGATTTACACAAAAATATAAAGCTAGTTTGAATGTCTGGAAAAACTAGATGCCCACTATCCTGATAAATAAGTCACTGGCACCACATTCATTGTCCTTCATTGACTTAAACTCATCAGAGATGAAACTTGCTAAGGAGCTCTGATGTTAGATTCATAAAAGCATAAGGACTTATTGTTACTTTTTGTTTGTTTGTTTGTTTGCTTGTTTGTTTTGGAAAATGGTCAAAACACTTGTGTTAAAGTGCTTGTCAATGAAATAGTCTACTTTATGGGAATTATTGTACTAGTGAAGGTCTCTGTAATTTAAAATCATAGGTAACAGACATTCTAAAAATATAAAAACTTATATAACAATATTTTTATTAGTACATAGTTTAAACATTTCATTTCTCTGTTGGGATAACAGTAGAAAAATACAAGCCATGCAAATTCTAGCTCCACAGAAAAGAACTTATTCCTCAGTGTCCAAAGGTAGTATTTATATTCATGCCAAGAGGCCCTACTGCAATATCAGGGATAAATTAGAGATCTACTTTCATTATGATGGATAATAACAGATACATATACCTATAAATGCAGAAATTCTCAATTTAGAACACTTTGGTGTTGTCAAACAGTTATGCCTCTATGTTGCTGAAAGATCATGTGTCAAAATTATCAATGGTTCATTCAGGAACTATTATTTCTAATATTCAAACTATAAATTCATTGGTAGACTTGGATCTGGTGTAATACAACTTAAAATATTCAATAATTTAAACATAATATGTAATCTTATCACATGCTAAGAGAATTGTTGATGTTGCTTCCATTTCTTGTTCGTTATATCGTCAACATATGATCATTTCATTTGGTTGGGTTTCCTCATCTGAAATGACTTTGTTATAAAGACTTGTGCATTTTGATTAGCACTTTTGTATAGTTGATTTTAAGCCTAGAGTTCTACAGATACGAATATATAATTGATGTTTCCTTAGGATGATATATACTGTGGTGAGAAAAATGAACCACCTGTAATGGTTTTATACTCCTGATTAGACATCAGAATTGTATGGTATTCTTCACAAGGTAACATAAACAATTTTAAATAGCTATTACTCAGCATTCTCTTTCACTAAGATTCTTACTGGAACCGTTTTGTTAGAAGCAGTTGTGTAACCTACCATATGCTGAAGCTGTATGTTGATTTAAAGGATACGGCTGAGTTTTTGAAGAGGAGATTTTGGTGAACATAAAGTCACACATGCAATTGCATTTTCCCCACAATTACCTAGTCAGGCTACAGACTGTCAACCACAGAACTCATTTGCTTCTTTTTTTTGAAAGATTTAGTTTAGTGACACATTTTTCTTCCTTCCTTTGCAACAAATAAAAGAAATTTGTGACTGTATTTCCTTGTGCCATGTTTTATGAAATGCTGGACCTATAAAGATTCTCCCTTTCCTCTTTACTCTTAGGATAGGTCCCCATTTCCACCAAATATTCTTCTCTTTAACTGAACAATGAACTGTATAAAATGCTTTACAAAATGACTTGGAATAATAAATCATCAACTGGTAGACATTATACATATTATACACATTACATTTGTAATATTTAAATGTAATACATAATTTATAGATGCACACAGTACAAATATATTAAGAGTACCACTCAAAATATGAAAAGAGTTACTGTAGCAATCACAACCTTTATTCAGTATTGCCCTCTTATATAAAAGTATGAAGAAAATTAAATAATATGTGCTGATTCTAGAAAGAGGTAATTTTATGAATTTGGATATTCATTATGTTGTTCTTTGGTCTCATTTGTTATAGGTTCATTAGAAGTTGCAGACGGGAGCATTTCCATATCACTCTTTTTCTTTAGGTGACAAATGCCTCCTCTACCACCACTACCACCACCACCAACAAAAATGTGTAACTTGGATACCATGTCCTTTCACTGAAGCTTTTAAGTCCCACAAAATATGATTAATTTGATTAGTGATTCAACCCCGTTTATGCTTACATTATCTAATACAAAGAGTTCCCCTACAGGTTAAAGTTTTAGAGTTTAAATGTGGATTACCAGATACAGCTAGTCCTGATGAGGTTTCTATGGTGCAAGGAAAAATTGGATTTGCTTTTTACCTCATCTCAGGCTCTGTCATCCCAGTTTTTGCCCTGTTCCCTTGCTCACAGCAAGGATATTAATTTTGCAGTAAAATCTTTAAGCAATTATGCAGATAGCTCTGAAAAAGCAACATACATGCACAATAAGAGAAGTTTAACTGAGAAATGGACCCCAGATATTCATTAAAAACAGATGGCTACGTTGCCAACAGCATAACTTCGGATGTATGGGCTAAGCTGGTATTAATCTGCCACAACATGAAAATGCTCGTGTACAAACTACGTATTGTTTCTACTTTTTGCTTCCAAAGGAATATAATGATGATTTATGGCTGACTTATTGATAATATTCAAAAAGAATTTCTTACTCAAAAGTGAAGTAACGTTGTAATAGTCCTGGCTATCACTGAATGCCGATGCTCATTTTCCAGACACTAAAAAAATACAAAGAATCATATTATTACCAAATTTTTAGTTTTCTCAAATTGCTTTGCAAGAACATAAAGGATGCCATTTAAAATTTGGTATTAGGCAATTTTGTTTTTAAATTTTCTGAAAACTTGAAATCTTTTCATTAGTAACATTTCAAAGTCCACATAAGACAAAAATTTGCCATTATATAATAAAATAGTTAAGTTTCTGGCCATTTATTTGAGTTATTTGCTAAGTGGCAACTGAAAATTTCAATTTAAACAAAATCAGATGAAGTAGGACAGAAAAATTTTTGGTTAAGTTTTCTAAGTAAACACATGATGATAGATGGGACCTGTGCAGCTGAGGCAATTGTAATGTGATAAATACATAAAGCATGCATTTGTTCATTTACAAAATTATCAAAAAGAGTGAGTTATTGAAGAATATCCTACCTAAAACTATATGTAATAAATGGTAGAAAAGTTATAATGAATTTCAACCAACTTTTGTAAAGGAAATTCATCCAACAAGAGAAACACTTTGGGGATACAATTGCGCTTGTGATGTTATATGGACTGAGAAATACTCAATCAGACCATCGTGAAGACAGCCACAGGGACTGTTGGGTCTAAGGACTAGTTGAAACATCTTGACATTGTTCTACTCTTTCATCTGTAAATGAAGACTGAACTGGGAATGAGGGTTTGAAAATGGTGCTTGCTACAACCAAAAATTCCTTCCTCCCTCCTTGGTTGTTAATTATATGTTTTCCTTATATAAAAAATTACGTAATGTAGAAAAAACTTAAATACATTAAAGAGATGAAAGTTCAGATTATCCCAAATATTACCACTCTAAAATCACCACCACTAATATTTTTATATATATTTCATAATATGTTTCTATAAAGATGTGTATTTTTTAAAAAATGGGATCTTACTGTGTATTTTGAAACCTGCTTCTATTCTCCTAACAATCTGTATAATAACTATCAATTTTGTTGATAACCCAATACTTCATTTTACTGAATCCATAATATTCCATTGTATGGATAATCCAAAATTCATTTTCCTAAGTCCCTATTGATACTAAACAGTTTTCAAAATTTTTGTTCTTAAAAATCTCAAAGTTCTCGAAGTTCATTTAGGTAGCTAAAACTTGTATAAAACCAGTGTTATAGCTGAGTTAATCTTCTGGCATTGTCCTCTTTCACATGTAAAAAGAAAGTTGCTTGGGCAAAAGTATATTCATGGAAAGAAGCAGTTTCAACAGGCCCTTTTGATTAATTCATTTTTTAAATGCACTTAGAATCTGGGTAAAATATCTTGTTGCTAATGGATGCAATCACATTGTGCTAACAACTCCAAACTATCTTCCCAATCGAAGCTAATTTCCACATCCCTGCCTCGTTTTTCAATCACGCTCTGTGTTTCAGCCAGGCAGACGCCTTGCTATTGCTCTAGCAGGCCCTCTACTATTCAATGCCAGCAGGCCTGAAAAGATGCAATTCCTTCCAACAGTCATGCAACTGTACTCAAGTTGCTCTATCAAAGCATCAACGACCCTGTGGACCCTTAATTTAACCCCACCTGTCATAGACATTTGCTGCTTCTACATATACCCAATGTGCTGATTTCCCTTTAGAGCTCTTTTAATTGAAAAGATTTGTTCATATGTTTGTCTTTCTCAATAGACTATGAGCAACATCAGGGTGGGGCTTATGTCTTACTCATCTTTGCATTTTCAGTATCTAATAGATATTCTGGAAATGTTTGTTAAAATAAATAATGACCTGAAGACATCTTGACAAGAGATAATGGAAAAGTAACAATACAAAGCAGAGGCATGGTATCTTCAGTACCTTCAATCTTACTCAGGGCTGCCCAGTGCCCAGATGACACCTACTGCTTTAGGAATGGGAAGACAGAATGGGCACATGGCCTTGACTGCTTTATTTCTTCCTTTGGTCATTGTGAATGGACCAAATCCATCTCTGGACTCACCCAAAAATAAAACTATGTGGAGCCCAACTATTTCCAGGAATGAGAGTGTGGGTTAGATTTTGAAGCAAAGGGAAGAGACAGAATAGTGGTTGAACTTGGATTTGACATTTCCTGTGATTGCTGTCCACTTCCTCCTTTAACATCATTCTTTGAGCAAGAGTGGCAGAAGGGAAAGGAGAGGGAACAACAAAATCATCGTTACTTTAAGACAAATAAGTCCCAGATACAGAAGAATTTAATTCATGTATTAACTCTCATTCCTAATTGTTGAATATATATTGTGTGTGGAACACCATGAGTAGCTGCTTCTGTTTGTAGTTATGATGAACGGCTCTGCAAACCTGTTTGCTCCACCTGCCTTGTGAGACAATTTTAAAGAGAGCCCACCAAGACAGAGAAAGGGAACTTCAGATTACTTCAAAATAGGACTGGATGGAACAGTCCAAATGAAACAGGATTCCTCAAAAAGAAAGGAGCTTCCCTTACTGGAGGGAGCCAGAAAGCAACCCACTAGGGTGGGGTAATGCTGCAGAAACTGTCCCCTCATTGTTACGAAACTGAACTACTGTACTCCAAAACGCTTTCCAAATCTAGAGTCTGTGAACCAATATAGCTTTATTTGTGCACAAAAAGACTTTACTTCTTAGAATAATAATCCCATTTGTAAGTGCTTTTCACATGTTTTATTATGTTTCTTTCCAAATGAGAAATTAGCCAAACACCATTATTTTACATTTGGGATAATGGTCTAGATTAAATTTAGGAATAGGAATTATGTATTTAGATGTATAATCTTAAAGAGCCACACTCTTGACTGGATATTGAAGCTTTTTCTTAAATCCTTTTCTCATATCAAGATTATTTTTCCATGTTGCTATCTGTCATGACAAGTGTGATTAAATATTCTAGCAATGTGATTCAACTGGCACACATATCAAAAAACAATTTCTGTGGTTTGAAAATAATATTAAAAAATCTTCTATTTCAGTGATACCAAATGTTTCTTTGAAGTTAACATCTTGTGACCTTGTGACAGGAAATGAACAAAGCATTAAAAAAAATATGCAGCTAGGCATGATATGAAAATTTGGTGTATTTTCCTATGAGGAAGTTTCCTTATGCAGATACTTATTTTAAACTTCTTGTAAATAAAAAGTGTTATATAGAGTTTAGTAACAATACCTATAAAAAAGACATAGCAAATGAATGATGGTTGAAACACTATTTTTAATTGATACTGTTTTTCTTAACTGCTTGTGGGTGTTTTTAAGTTCTAAGAATTCTAGTTTGAATATGACCAAATGTCTACATTTAAAGAAATAATGAGCTATTTAACACATTTTGCAGTGTGGGCAAGATAATTTGCTTTGATGATTAGGTCCCTGTACAAATAAGAAAGAGGCCACACTCCTGAGTGAAGGGAAAGGAAAAATCTTTTCCATTCAAGGCCATTAGCAACACTTCAGATTCCACTCAACTATACCAAACACACCCATACACCCTCAGCAATTCATTCCCACCTTTCCAAAAAACCACCGTAAGTATGTTTTGTACTGATGGTAGTAAGGGCTTCAGCTCTATTATAGTAAACTTTTAAGAAATTTCTATTTTTGTATTATTCCTTTACTTATGAAGTTTGCTATTTAATAGGTTAGTTAAACCTACTTTGTTGCAAATGGGATTTGGTGATGTCCATATGAACAAATAACTGGAACTTGAAAGTACTTTGTTTCTCAGTGCTTATTTTTCCTCCTTTTAAAAATATTGGGATAAATGTTATTATCAAATGAATGCAAATCAAGGTATTTAAGAAAAGATGTGAGAAAAACACTTAAATGTTACGATGATACTTATTTTCATCACTATAACTCAGCCTAAAATGCATTTTTTAAAACCATAAAAGAAATACGTGTAATTGTATGAATACATATGTGCATTCTTGACAAGGTAATTTCATGTACCCAACCTCATCCCTGCTAGAGAAGCTATCAGTTGGATTTTCTAAGAGTTACTGATCAAACTTCACATGATGTCACCTTTGAATATTTGGCACAGTGTCTGGTGTGGTGTGTCAGAAAACACACAAAAACCATCACCATTGTTGTGGCCCCAGATACTGTCCTGGGCTGGCCATCACAATTCCATGAGAGAGACCTCAGGGCTCTGTGCTATTCACACCCTACAGGCAACTCCTAAATGGGCACTTAATTCCTTCTCTAGCCAGCCAGGAGATAACCTACATACAGGGGAAGAGAAAAGATATTTTACTTTCAAGTCTGGAGAGAACTTGTCTTGAACTTTTCAAGAGTATCCCAACATAATATCCTATAAAGATACTGGAGAAAAAGTAATGCAATTACAGAGTGCAATGAGCATAGGGTAATATTGGATTCAGCTAATGAATCTTCCATGATTTCTAGTTTGAGTTCTTGTGCTGAAATTTGAAATGCCTCTGGGGACCAGGCACCTGGCTTAAAATAGGTGAATCTGGATGGAGGTCCTATGAGAGACAGCAGGGCGAACAAGGGTGGAGTGGAGAGCTCAGATCGTGCCAACAGAACTATGGCCACTAAGCCACTACTCAACTCCAGTAAAGTCAGCTCACCTTTGCAGTCCTGAGTTTTTGAGAGAACCTAGGAATCTGAATTTTAATGCAAAATCTACATTTCAGATATTGTGAACCAATTCCATAATAATTTTTTTAGAATCTATGTAGGACAAAGAAGACATGCCCACAGGTTGCATTTGACTTGTGAATATGTCCTCCTGCTTGAACTTTTGCAAAAGAACAAGACTGGGCTTCAAAACACCAGATTTTCTGCTTATTATTATCTCCTGCTCTTACTGGCCACAGGGTGATTGACTGTATAATATTATTCAACTTAGTTGTCAAAGCATCTTTGATTTGGAGCTAGAATACTATGAGGTTTGCCAAGACACACTACAGTCATATTCTATTATATTTTCTGAATGTATTTGATTAAAAATGCAGGTAGAATAATTAATATGTAAAAATCTTACTTTTATCCTTTCATTCCTTCTGTTACAGAATGGACTTTGTTAGTTTAAGTAGTCTACTTATCTATCTGGAAATAAAGCTCTTAATTTTAACTTATCACACACCCACAGAGTCTGAGGAGCCAAATTATTGGTATATTTTAATACCCGAGGAAAGAGAACATTAACACTGACACAGGTATAACATAAACAATTCACACTTGTTTACTGAGCATTTACCTTTTGGCCAAGTTTTAAGTACTTTATATGCAATATTTAATTTAATTTCCACAATTACATTAAAATACAGGTACTATTATTAATCTCATCTTATAGATTAAGTTATTGATTATCAGAAAATATAAGCCATTTGCTCAAGGTCACACAGCTAGCTAGTAAGCAGAATTTAAACCAAGGCAGACTAATTCTAGACTAATACTCATCTCAAGTCCTAAATGAACCAGATGCTCCCTCAGCACCTCCCTAAACCGATGGAGAGTACATTATCATCCCTATTTATAGAGGAAGAAACTAAAGCCCCCAGAGGGTGAGGAACACTCCCTTGTTTGAAGAGTGGAAATGCTGGCCATGTCTCTGACCTGTTGCCCAAGGCTGGGTGTGTTGCAACACATCATAGTGCTCCTGTAATGTCACAATTCCAAAGGCGTTTTTCTTCACTGGAACCTAAACCACTCCTGTTTCAATGGAAGCTAATATTCTTTGAGTTTATAGTCAGTTTCAATACAGGCCCAATGGACAAAGTATTGCTACTGAATTAAGCCTTTTAAAGTTCATAAAAGCCCTTTAAAATTTCTATGTAACTTCAAGACAATCTCAATTATTATTATTTTTCATAAACAATGCTTTGTATTCATCTCAAAATATACATCTATTATGATTTACACAGTTTTAAACTATATGTTTTTGTCTTAATAACTAGATTCCATTCTCAAATATGAGTAAGGTTTTATGGAAATGGATAGCTATTTGAGGTCAGAATTGAAAGGAAAAGACATTTCTACTCTTTTCCATGATGCTGACATCTAGCTTAATTTTTTGTGTGTGTTTCTGGCTTTGGTAAGCTATAGTTTTTATAAACATTTTATTTAATGATTGACATCATTATATTACTGCTAAGAATATTAAAATATCCCAAGAAAATTAGAATTAATGTTTGTAATTGTAATGTCTCCTTTGTACACAGATCTTACACTAACTTCAAGAAGAATATCACCTTTTTTCTGGATTATGTATATTTAAATTGCATTAATTGGCATATTCTAAAGTATCTAATAAATGAAGTTCAACTACATGTTTATATAAAATACTAGAAATATCGGCAATTTTAGAGAGCATTTAAGATATAACAGCAATACCTTTCCACTTTATTAATTGTCTTCCAGTCAATTGCCGCAGAATTACTTTTAAGCACAGCTACAAGTTCTCAATTTGAATAACCATTCTATATGACTTTAGGGGACTTAAACATGCTATGCTATACTATATACATATCAACATATATGCCTGGAAAGATTTACAATTAAAATTGCACCAGTAGCAAACTGCAGCTTTTCATACCAAAAGCCGGGAATACAGGGCTGTGGGAAAATTTGATAAGCCTCACGACTTAAAAGCTTGACTTTTTCTCCCCTCACCCCGTAATGTTGACCTTGGTCTGGTCTGTTCCTCTTGATTGTTTGAATTGCATTCTCCTTCATGGATGATGGTTTCTTATTAAATTATTTATTGATGTGGCTGACACCAGTTGAATAGATTCCTTAAATTTCACAAGTTGTTGAAGTCTAGTTCACTGAAAGAAAAAAAAAAACCTCCATAGACTCTTTAAAGGACAAAAAGCATCATTTTTTTTAGCTCTTTTAAGGCAATTAATAAAGCATGAAAAGATATGACATCAATCCCACTAAAACACAAGGGAAAATGAATGATGTTACTGTAAATCTTTACATCAATCACACCCAATACTCTGGGAAACAATATAGTTTTGTTTGCATCTCACAAGTGACAAACAACTCTTGTGACTGACTTAACATAGTCACTTTCTATTAGTCAAGACCAGAAGCAAATCAGAATTAAAATGTGGCCCTGCGTTGCTAGGCAGCAGAGTTGTCTTGACATGGTGGTTAGTTTCCTTTTCACTGAATGACAACAGTGAAATGAAAGAAGTTTTGAAAAACTTGATAATGGTTTTCAAAGGAGGAGGATAATTGGTGGTGCTCGCTTGTGCAGCACTGTGTGGAAACTTTCAGGCGGCCGTGAGAGAGGACTGTCACTAAAAATTTAAACTCTTGTACACAAACTTGACCTGGAGTCTTCTCCAGGTTTTGGCGGTTCATTTTCAGAACACCCCTCAGACCAAGGGGTGCAGGATGAAAGCCTGAGGACAGATGGGTAAAGTCCCAAAGGAAGAAAGGAATCAATAGTTGTGATTTAATCCATTGGTGAAAGAAAGGAATTAAGTAAAATCTTAAAAATGAAGAATGTGGAGGGGACCTTTAACTAGCACCTATCACAAAGCTGTTTTAAATGTTTGCATTGCAATTGAGCAGACACTCAAACCAAATGTAGGAAACAAAGAAAGGTAAAACACTTTGATTTACTAGGGGAGGGATAAGGCAAATTGCCCTGATGTTATATATTTTTTTAATAGTCTCTAGTTTAATTTGGAAACATATCCCCGACATAACTCCCAGAGCATCTGAAAATAATTACAACTTAAGCTTTTGTTGTCTGTGGTATTAACTGAATAGAGCATATATTTGAAAAAATATAAACAAACAAAAAATCCAAGCAAACAAAAAACACTCAGAGAAAATACGTGTTTTTCACTATTTCATCCAACCCACCTAAAGCAAGAACATTTTGTGTAATCATTTAATCTACCCAGAATTTTAAAAACTGAGCAAAATGGGCTCATATTGAAAGAAGGGACCAATTAGTGTTGGATTAACATTCATGGTTATTTACAGTTGTTTTTGTACTTGTTCTTGTGCTCTGACTTCCTAAAATTTCACAACCCAAAGATTTAGGAAAATGGGGTTGTTTAGATGCAGAGTGCAATGAAGTGGCTGTGACCATTGTGTAGACACCACCTCTCTCATTATACCCTCTCAATCAGCACTCAGCACACAGGAAACCGCAATAAAGCCCATCTGCCACGGTTAATCTGCAGGCAAACCCACACCCATGTCTATGCCCGTTACTCTCCAGCCTTATTATTCTCAGATCCAAAGCTTCATAAGGGATCAGCCAAAGTCCATTAAAGTAAATAATAGCTAGAAATGACAGGCTTAGCAAGGATTGGGAGGAAGTTGAAGACCAATCTGAGCTCTGAGCTCTGATTAATAGAGAAAAGCATTAGGAGAAAAGGGGAGAAAAATGACCTCAGCCTGCTCCAAAGAATTCCTGAACCTTCGTTGTTAGGGCAAGTGCTACCATCTGAGACGTTAGTGATCCTTGAATTTCCTTCACTTTGATGCAGCTTAAATGGGAAAATTTTGAAGGTTCAGCAAGGCCCCAGACCTCAGCTGGAAAGCTGTCTGGAGTCAACCCTGTCAAAATTCTCTTGTGTAGGAGAAAGCCTTTATTAGCTAGATGGCAACAACGAAAACAACACCCACAAATGCCCTACACAGGCTGGTGAGGAGGGGCCTCCGCTGCAGATTGCAGATGCACTTATCATTTCTTTGCACATAGTCATTTTTAAAAAGTCTCTGAACAGATGTAGTAAAATAAAACAAAAATTACTCTTAAAGTGAATGCCTTTCAGGAACTAGCTAGATTAGTCCTGCTGGTGGGAAAGTATATGCATATGTATATGTGTGTGTGTGTGTGTGTGTGTGTGTGTGTGTGTAGGGGGGAGTATTCAAATATTTATGCAGTTTCACATTGAAATATGATATTTATTTTCGTTGTATGACACAAAAAATCCTTGAGTAGTTCAAGGTTTGTTGAGTCTCGATAGAATCATAAAATGCTTCAGTTGCTTCAACTGTGTGTTTTATATCAATTGACCAGAAAAATAATCCCAAATTAGTTGCAAAAAGATTTTCCATCTTCACCATTTAAAAAATTATGTTTATAGCCTCTGTTTGATGAATTTCCTAATGAGAGGAGCCCAGGCAGTGTTAACCTTCTCTCCCCACATAAGGATATTCGGTCTTCAGATGAGACACTTTTTGAATTTTGGAACAGCTCTTAAGAGTCCTTTGAAGAAATCTATACCTGGTAGGCATATTTGTGATTAAGAAGCCCTCATTTCAAGTCTGCTCTATTATTAAAAGAATGTCTTTCCTTGTAAAAAATGCCATATTCTTTATGAAATGTGGCTTGAAATTAGAGTAATAGAGAGAACCTAAAAACTGTAAGGGCTCTTTAAAGTTAGACTTGAAAAATAACAAAGCAGCCCCTGCTTGTCAGAAACCCCAGTCTGAGGGGGAAAAGGCATTTGGCAGAGACAGGCAGGTAGGGGGAAAGCCCCAGTGATTTCCCAGGAAGATAACGCTAGTCCAGATGAGAACTCGAGGTCAGGAAGGCTCACCTTCGAATATATTCTTTGTTCAAGTTTATAGTGTAGCATGCAATTTTCATAAATAAAATGAAGAGGCAATGTAAAGAACCATGGTTCAAATGAAGGTTCTTCACAGATACTGCTGATAACTTGGCTAATGCACTGTCAATGTGCACGTGGTACAATTTTCATATTTTAATCTTAAGTAGAACCAGAAATGACAATTATGAAAAGACAAAATAGATACCACCAACAGCTGTAATTGCTATCTAGACTGCTCAAAGATGGGCAAAAGACACGGTAAATCAATATTAAGTTCTCCACAAATGCAGGTATTACAACAAGGACATCATATAACATCATTATAAGCAAATTTTAATACAATTTAGACAGTTGTAAAGAATATAGAATGAACACAGGGAATGTGAGGCTAACTTGTCCTCTGCAGCTTCAGCTAGTACCTTAGGCGAAAAAAAGAAAATCCCCGGGAATCATGGCTATGTATTTAGTTAAGTATGCAAATTGTACTTCCTTTAGTAAATGAGTGTGATCTTCCTTTTCATAATTTAAAATGTTAAGATCATCAAGGGTTAAATGGTACTGCCAAAAGCAATTACAACAAGCTGAAATTTAGTAGTTTTAATAAACTAGGATTTCACGAAATGTTTTTGTACATAATACTGCTTCTTAGGATATATTTTGTGGTGTTAAAGAACACCTAATTAAACTGGTGAGTTAAGAAACCAGCTAAATTTAAGGAAAAGAACCCAAATGATTAAAGATTAAAGATGTAATATAAATGTAAGTGAAAGAATGAATATTGAAACTGTTTAATGTAAACCTTAGCAATCAGATATCAAATTAAAAAAAAGCAAATCGAAAAGGAAACAAAAATTTTGAGGAGAAAATATAACAAAAGTGACAGATACATACAAATAGTTTGGCCATAAAGTTAAAATTAAGTTCTTGCTTTTAAGATTATAGTTTTTGATTGAAATAATTTAATGTCCTAAAAAATGTAGGTCTGATTTTATACACCTTTCTGGGGATATTTGTTTCCTTTATGGAAAATGAAACAACACATTGCACAAAAAAGTTTTCATAAATTCTTAACGATCTTTTGTGTTCATTCATAAGTTACTTTATGTACTGATAAATATTGGAGTATTTCATATTTCAGGTGAGCATTTATAATTTTTAAGTGAAATGAGGTGTTTAGATCTATTTATTCTTTTATCTTCTTCCTCATTTCCAATCTGAGCAATGTTTTGAATTCATGGGCTGATCCACCACTACACAGATATGCAATATGGAAGACATACTTTTTACCATAATTTTCTAATTTGTATAGATGTTATAAATATGGGACTACATTTGAATGATTTTGAAGATAATTTGGCACCAGAAAAGAGATAACCTATTAATCTATAGACTATCAATTAGAATCAGATTTTCTTGTGTGTGTATATGTGTATGTGTGATAATGAAAAACAACAGAAATAAGCAAAATCACCTCAATTGTTTACTACGTGGTTTTGCACTTCCACAAGATTTCTTCTCTCTTAAACAATCTTATGCTATCATTAAATGGTAGACATTCCTACATTAGTTTGTTATTTCTACAAATAAAGCAACTAAATGTCCATAGCATATAGTTCATGCACTCATGGAATGTTTATAAGTAGTTATGGGCATGTTATTATGCATATTATAGCACAATATACTCCATATATATGATCTCACATACTATGTGTAAATAAGCAACTAGATTTTATGGTCTTGAAATGCATATATTTTTTAGTCACTCAAAGGAACTGAAATTGTAATCTCATTTATGGAAAATGAAAGTGTTTAAGTAATAAATCCATTGTGTAAATAAACAACATTGTTATTCCAAATGCTCTCCATTACCCTGCATAATAGATTTGATGTTATGAATTTAAAAATGAATAAATTTATCTTTAAGTACATCATGTTGCCAATGACACTTAGAACTCTGTTCTTGATATCAAAGCAAAGTATTTAAATGAAAAATATTTTTGTCATCCTTTTACTAAGGACTCAAAAGAAGAGGCTTTATACAATAATAATGATCCTCATAAAATGGATATAAGGCTAAAAAGTTAAGGTCTCTGCATTAACCACAAGGTGTCTCCAATCTTTAAATTTTTTAGATTCTCTCCCCCCACCCCGTTCCCATATTTCAATACAGAGTGAACCTATACAATCATATTGGCACATTTGGAAATTTGAAAGACACTCATTCAGATGTAAATTGGAAGTGTATTCTTTAAAGAGACTTTATCAAACTTAAACTTAAATACATATGTAATATTATACATAATGTTACATATAGATCATAGTTACATAATTATGTATACCACAGTATGCTTATAATATAGTACCTACAGGAATAAGAATTTACCAATTATTTCATGAGGTTATGTTTGAAACCTGGTCTCTTAAAAAATAAATAGGGAAACAATACCAAAAAAAGGAAGAAAAAGTTTAACATCAAACCTCATTTTGGTTTGTTCATCTATGATCAAGATTTAAATTTTACATAATGCTATCAGCCCCCTACAACCAGCTACTCCAAAGGCATAAAAATTTCATAATAGACTCTACAGATCTGCAAATATCCACAAATACAACTAGTTCCTGGTGTTCACAGAACAAAGCTATTGGTGAAAAGTAATTACTAAATCTCATCTCATGAAGCAGGAATATGTAACTCAGAATAAATCTCATTTTAACAGAATTCCAACTATGGAAAGTCTTTCTAATTCAAGGCCATGTATGGCTTATCTCTTTCTGTACAGAGAGAGAGAATGTCGGGTGTATGAATGCGTGCATGTGCGTGCGTTTTTAATGGGATGCTGTTTATTCCACTGTATCTTACCACTCTGTCTCTTTGGATAACAATCACAGGACCCAGATGCTAAGGGTAAGTGATATTTTCCCACAAGAGGCTTCTGGCTCCTTGGCAGACGTGGTAGGAAGTTGTTGGCAGCCACCGCACCGCCTCTGGCTCTCTTGTGTGGCTTTGCTGTCGAAGGGATGCTTGGCCTTCCCTAGCCTCCTGGATACCATTTCTCTCTGACAGCCCTTGGGTTTTGTGAGGCTTTATTCTGTGGGAATCCCTTGTGCAATCTCTGGATGAACTCTGGGAAGGCAAAACAGGGCCTTTTTTACAGTTGTGTCTAATGATCCGCTAAAGTGCTATTTCAGGTACTCAGGAAAACCCAAACCCAAACTTCAACTTTCCCAGGCTTCGTGGATATTTTGTTTGCATTTCTGTTCATGTTTTCACCCTGAGCACATTGTATCCCAAGTTAATTGCCAGGGTGTTGGCCAAATGATTTTGTGTTAAGTGTCGTACTTTTGATTTTTATGTTATAATTTATGTGATTTAAGAAAGTCCTTTGTTTCCCACATTCATTATCATGAATAATTTTTGAAGTTTGTTTTCTCAGATCATAACAACAATATAAAATATCTCTTGAAAGAAACACAAAGGAGGAATTCTGCCATCTTATCTAGTGCAATTGGCTGGTGAACTATTTAAGGAAATAAAGTAGCATGCTTCTGATATTGATACAGAAGTAATCGTTCACTGCATGCCTATAATCTGGATGACATTTGAAGCATGTGCTCAAGTTATACAAACAAAGTCACACAGCAGAGCCAAAGATGGTTTCAAAGACACCAATATAACTGTCTACTACATAATTTGTGAGACATTTTCACGTTACCTCTCAGTGATACCACAAAAGTAGTCATAAATGTGTATCACGGATTAAACGATTCACTGGTTTACCATATGCCCGACCATAGCTCTCAAGGCAAAACAATATTTTAGGGGACCGATAGCCGTATTTTCTTTGTAATCTGAAATATCAGGCACATTTTACATCAAAATGTCTGCTCCAGTTAAACCTGGCTTGAAATTGATTTCCTTCTGTTCTATTTTTATCTCATGTGACCTGCAGAACTCTGGAATTATTGATACCATGTTTTATAGTTTAACAAGTTAATTGCTACCCAGGCAAAAAAATAAAGATAATGCAGATGTTAATAGGGAACTTTGGCTAATCACATAAGACAGTTTCTTATGAAAGTCTTCAGAAGCTCATGAAGAACTGAAAATTCTCTGATGTGTGATCATAAATTAAAAATAAATACAATTTAGAGAGGAGCATCACTGAAGCCTTACAGAGAAATGAAGATCATGTGTCTCCTCATTAGCTATGGATCTGTTTTGGCAAAGTTTGTTTTAATGTTGAATCTGCTGATGCAGAGTAGCTTATATATTCAATGTGCTGCCAACCTTGTGCTTCTAGCTCAGTCCAGAAATGACCACATGCCAATGTGATTCCAATGTTTCTCTCTGATATATAATAAATCCATGTTCTGGAAGAGCATTTCTCATTAAGTTAGCATAAAATCCCCAAAATTGTTGACAATTGGATTGCTGTGAAGTTTATACTTTTCCTTTTGTTAATGGATTAACTTTGCTATTTCTTAAATGTAAAACATTTAATAAGCATTTGTGGAAACTTTAGAGAAATGTTAAGTATTTCTGCTAAGCATTTTGACTGTCCGTATCTTGTAGTTCTAACTGTGAAATATAAAATATGTTTTAGAAACCCTATTGCTAAATTCTGGTTTCTCATTTTCTATGCTATATAGGAATCCCAAGGATTGTAATGATATATTTCTACACTATCTGGTGTTAATTTAGACCATATTCCTTTCCTAGGAACTTTATTCATTTTTTTAAATTAAATATTTATTTACATAATACTCTTTAGGCTTTTCTTCTCTCTTGCAAGGTTTGGGTCATGTACAGTTCTATGCTTAAAATACCTGAAAAGATAATTGTAAATTTGGTGCACTTTTACTATAAGAGTTCCTGGTAGTATTCTCCAAACAATAAGCAGAAAGAAAACTCGAACTAGTTTTGGCTCTCCTTCTACCAGTAGGTGTCACTATTGGGACTACAAGGTAGTGGGCACAAGACATCTAATAATCTACTTGAGAGAAGATTCCCGGTTACCTACATAATCTATAAGGTAATTTACTGACCCATGCTAACCAAACTACCCCGAGAAAGGTTGCTGGACTAAAATTTTATCTGTAATAAACATGAAACAATTTGAAATGTTGAAATGACCTTACTGAAAATATGCTGGGAGAAATCCTAAGGTTAAAGGTATCAGTCACGGCAACAAAAAATAATTCATGGTACTTTTGAAGGGCAATTTGAATAGTGCCCTAGCATGATCAGATTTCAAATAATATTGAGTATAAAAATATGAATGTTGGAAACAAAGAAGAGTTAGGATTTCACCTTTTGAAAACTTTCTAAGTTAAATGACACTTGTGGAATTATGTATTTTTGGAAAAGAAAAAAACATGAGTTTCCCTTTGCAAAAACAAACAACATATATTTTTATCCTAGCAAATATTAAATGATTTTTAAGCTTCTGGTGAAAAAATAAAATCCCCATTCCCCTCAAAAGTTACCATGAGAAGCAGCGAGTTTATCCTTGGTCTAATCTGATGAAAACATGTTACGGTGGTATTTTCATGTTAAATTTCACTTGCGAGGACTATATTTTATCCATATTTTTTCACTCTAACTAGGAAATCTTGGCAATAAACTTTTCCTTTCAATTAATCAAAAAATCATTTTTGGATACTTCAGTTTTATCTAAAGATTTGATTTCAGTTTTCTACTAGTGAAGGGAATGTGTGTGAACAGTGTGTACCCCATCTACATACAAACAATGTCAAGAAATACATTTTCCTGTTATAATGGTTATCAATCTTAAACTTGCATGAGAGTCTTATATATAAACTTAAAAGAAAATTACCTGTTATTTCTTTGTTGAATAATCTTGAAATTATCTCAGTGTCCCAGAAACTGATTCATCAGAGCTTTATGGTTATTTTATTAGCGGAAAAAAAGCAGTTAGGCAAGACAACTTCAAAAATGTGAATGCCATTATTCAATGTTTTCTACAGTACGTTCATCAGTGATCCTCCTTGTGCACAATTTCCCAGTAAAAGCTGGAAGTCATTGCTTGCTTTTCCAGGACAGTTCCACACGGACAACTGCACAGAGAGACACTCACCAGTAGAGGCCTCTCTAGATTTGCCTTCTGATTAAGAACTCAGAATGTGCCTGGAATCCGCTGCAGTGAACACAACTTCTTGAAAAGATTCTTGTTGCATAGGGAAAAAGATCACTCTTTAATGCTCTTTTAAGTTCCACGATGTTGATTAATGCTGCCCTTTACATTAATGATGTTTCAAGTAAAAGAAAACAAATTTAAAATGGATCAATTCTATTGAGGATGCATTAATTAGACAGAGACTCTGCCATATGCTGTGGCTGGAGGGTTTGCTGGCCTTTCCCTTGTAGTTACCTGTGTAAAATCCACCCTATCCTCTACATGAATGCCCAAGCTGAATAGCCATTTGAATGAAGGCTTTAGTTTGATTCGCCATACAAGGGGTACTGTGTCACTGTGTTTTCTTTCTAGGAGTCACTAAGTGATTTCTATATCTGTTGTCATGGTGATAGAGCAAAGCAGGAGAAAATGGGGGCAACTTCAGGCTTTCTCCTCACCCTCTGCACTAAGATGTTGTTAGCAGGCCTATAAAACATTGGGCTTTCTCTGGGCCTTCTTTTTGTTCTCTGATTGTCAATAAAACTCATTTTAAGGGTAACAAGGACATCTAAATGTCATCTGTCACAGTGTTAGAGAGATTAAGTTTGTTTAGGGACTTGTGCTGGACAAAGGCCACTATTTGTTCCGCAGATACAAAGCAGTGTTGGCTATCACCACTCTTGATTTAGAAGGACGCCCAGAGTCCATCGAGGAAATATCATCTCAGTTGCAGGTGACGGAGAGGCCTCCTTGACACGATGGCATTAAAAAGACAGAAAAATAATTATGGCTTTGAATGGGAATCTGCAGTTCCATTTCCCATATCCTTTGTAGGTGCCCCAAGCCTAAAGGATCCTCTTAGACCCAAGGGAGGTAAGAAAAGCTCTTGAAGGCCACAGGTCTATTTAAAAACAACACATACACCTGATCATCCTTGAATGACTAATGAAAGAAGAAAGAAAGATTTTGCAAGGGCTGCCCAGCAATAATATGTGTACTGCATTAATTCAGCATTTGCCCAATAATGAGGCTAAATGGAATGTACAAATTAATGAAGACATTGGTGTTATTAAAATCGAATCCTGTGGTTCATATGCTTTTCTTAATAATGAACATTGTGGCTATTGGAGAGGAAGAACAGGATTTTTTCTATTAATTTGGCACACATCCCAGATCTCATTCAACCAGAACCTATCCCCCGCAAAATGCAGTCCCTGCCTCTATGTGCCTTCATCTTTCTATTTCATATCAGTGTTAATTTGAGAGAAAAAGTATTTTTCCCTTTATAAAAAGACAGAGTAAGCCTGGAGCCTATGTAACAAATAATTTTGACACTGGGATGTTTCCTTCAATATAGAGGGTAATTGGGAAATACATAAAATTACATACATATAATGGGGTGCTCACATCACATCTGCCTGCACTAGGGAAACTGGAGCAGCTAGGGCTTTTAGAGTCTGGTCAAACACATTCATCTTAAACACTATATTATGGGAAATACTCATGGTAGACCAGCCCAGTATGTTAAAACTTAGATGAACTCTCATAAACATTGGGTAATGGGAGATTTTTATTTTGCAATTTATTAGGTCTTGGCAATTTGGATATTTATGAAATATGAATAAAAGCTGAGTGCTACATTTATTTTTAAATATCCTTGTGAGCACAGCTCCACGTGACATACGTGTGTGTGCACAAGCACAACACTTGGATTGGAGCTCACAATTGGAAGAACAATGACAAACTCTCTGGGCTCTGTGGAAAAAAGGAAGTATGTGTATGTATATGTATGTGTATATATATATATATATATATATATATATACACAAATATATATATATTTATGTATATTTAATAGAGTAAACTTTGAGCTTCCTTGATTTATGCCCTGTCAAATTAATTTGAAAATCTGATTTTAATCATACTGAAAAGTGGTCTGGCAATAAATGCTATATACTTCAACCAGCAGACAGGTTCCATTTAAGTTGTCAATTTGGCAGTTTATGGTGAAGAAGATAAACTTATGAAGCCCAGCATCAAGAACTAGACCTTGTTAAAAAAAAAAAGTAAGCTGCACTATCACACATTTGTAGATACGCCTCTAATATTAAACATGTGCAACTGCTAAAATAAGCTACAGTAGGATTCACTTTTTAAAAATTCCTGGAGCAAATTACCACCAAGCTCAGTGTGATCTCTTTTTCTCGGGATAAAAAAATTTATTCTACACGAACTAATGAAAGCAAATACAGTATTGAGATGCTGTTACATCAATATTATGGGCCTAGACGACTTTTGTTTAGTATCTTAATAGCTCAGTCATTTGTTATTCATTCAGCCACACATGGGACACGAGGGTGTTATGAATGACAATACTCTTGGGGCATTTTGAGTTCAGTGTGTGTTTCTGTACTTATGCAGAACATGTGGTGGCATCAGCAATGGTTACAACAGGGGAATCACAATATGCAATGAACTTTTACCACGTTCTGAGACAATTTTCCGTTTCTTAAAACACAATCTTTGGAGCATCTGAAGTACAGGTCTGTCACGCCCTGAAGTACACTGCTATCGATCGCGCTGGAAATACGCTTCCTATTTTTAACCTCTTATTTCTTGTACTATTTCAGGTAAAGACTTACATGAAAGAATAAAAACCAAATCCCTAACAAAAAGTATATTAAGCTTTCAAAATAGGCCAACGAAAAGAACATTTGTCATTTGTACTTAAAGCTATAAACAAGTTAACTGAGAAAGTAGATTGACCTCTAAGTGATTCCCAGAGATGCTCAACACACACACACACACACACACACACACACACACACACACACACACATAAAGCCTTACTATTTTGTCCCCAAAAGTACATCTATGTTAGCCTTGATGTGTTGTAGCTTTATAAATTCAGAATAATTCTAATGAGACATATAAAAGGAAATGGATGCTACAGAGTATGATTGTTTTTCTAAATTTCTTGGGATGAAAATTCTCTAAGTGCTTTTAAGGAGCTATGCAATTTGGATCCATCATTTATTTCGTCTGGCCTACGCTCTCTCTCCAGGAAAGTAAAAGGATGGTATTAAATAACCTCTAAAGCCTCTTCCAGTTCTAAAATGCATTTAACAAAATCATAATAAAGTTTTCAATTTAAAAAGTCTAATATTTGAAAACAGCTATTTTTATTAAGAAAAAATAACAAGATTGACACAACCTTCATAGTAAGATTAGTATTCAACGAAGTATACAGTTTTATTTAAGCTTTACTTTGTTTAAATAAAATTGAAAATCCAGGCAGTTGTTTCCTGAATACTATAATCTTTTCACCTTTGATAGCAAAAAAAGTTCGTCAAATGGGGACTAAGTTACTTCATCAAGACTATGTGTCATCCTGGAGTTTTAAATACTCCTTTATATTCATGAAATAGTAAAACAACAAATGGATTTCCATTAATGAACATTTCATAACAAAAGGCCATCATCGTTGATAAATCATACACTTGATACGTCATTGTCATTTGAACCAAATGCAGCAGTTGAGAACATTCCCTTCCCCACTGCTCTCCCATCCTGCTTCCAAATTCTCAAACCATGCTTTGTATTCTTGTTTAGGGCAATCATATGGTATCTAAATTTATCATAAAAGAGCTGGCTCTGGGGGATAATTTCCACATTAATATAAAGTTTGCTTTCTACCTTACAGAATCCAATATTTCTTTACCAACTACAGTCATTTTCAAGTGTATCTGTAACGATAATATGAACAAAGACTAGCTTTGCCTTCTCAGGAACGTTTTCAGCCAGATATAGTACTCTGTGTCTATAAAGCATCTTCATAAAAATATTGTATTGGTGTAACTATATCCAATTTTTCCTATCTCTTCTGCTTACATACTCTCCTGACCAGAGTTTCAACATCTTTTCATCTGTGAAATTATGTGATATTTGCCCCAATTCTATTTCATTCAGCTGCTAATTAAAATTGAAATATATAATCCCAGTAAAACCATTTTAAAAAATTGATAAAAATTCATTTTTTCATTAATAATAGTAACTACACCATATGAAAAAAATCGTGTAATGTTTAAAAAGTATAAAGAGAAGCAATCTGATAGTGTGTTCTTTGGAAAATAACTTTTGTCATTTTTTTCATTAGTTATTGGTCATATTAGTCAATACATTTAAAAATGGAAAAATTGGGTAGTATGTCATAAACTAAAATTTCTAGTTAGCTAATCTTAATTTTTAAAATTAACTCTAAATTTTCATATTTTAAATTAAACTAATATATTATCATTATCAAATATTTTAAAGCTACAATGTAAGATGAAAAATAATAAAGTTATTATATATTTAAAATAAAACATTTTCTTTGTATCTGCATCACAGCCTACTATTTTCCATAGTACTAAGGTCTTTAATTATACAAAAAATATATTTTGGACTAGTACATTAAAAGATAGATAAATAATAAATCTAGTGAGAAGATGAAAAAAATTCTATGGAAAATTTTTAAAAACAAAATTATAAGTGCAAATGTTACTAAAATCAACTATTCAATCAAAGAAATATTTCTATTTATAAATGTATTATCTGTAGTATTTTTAGGCTTAATGATATACTCTAAACTAAAATGTACACCATGTAAAGAAAAACTTTGAATGGCTAAAAAAATAATCAGAATTTCAATTCTATGTAAAAACTGTTGTCTTAACATTCTTCAAGTTGAAATGATCGAGAACCTTTATCATTCTGACTGCATTTGTACTATCTGAAAACAAATACATAAACAAATAAGACAGCTTAGTATACAAAAGCCTGGGTAAGTGCACCTTGTATTCACTCTCATTATAACATCTGAACAACACATTTTTCAATACGTGAAAGAACAAAATTGGATTTTATTTAGCTATCTTTTCCTGCGCTTCAAATACCAATATCACTCATTTTTGTTACAAAATTGCACACATACTATAAAAATGATTGCTCGTTTCTCTCTTAGTACAACTAAGTTTCTGAATGTTTTAAAGTTTCTTATATTATTACAGATAACATTTTATAGTAAATATTGGTTAAAGTGAAATATACATAAGGATGTCAAAGTTCATTTATAAAAATTTTCTTATCAGTTCTGGAAAAAAACACAACCTAGATTTTTAAAAATGATTTCCAGAAATGTTAATAAAATAATTCTTTGAGGGGTAGAAATTAGAATTCTATAACATGAATTTCAACTGTAAAAATTATATGGAGTTAATGATATAAAGTGATATCCAATAAGCAAAATATATCTTCCTTCATGTCCTACTGCTTTCAAACACTGGCTATCATTAGGTGAAAAATATTAATTCAGGTATTATTTAAATTATTTGTAGATAGAAATTTTTCTACTGAAATGACTCCATATAAGAATAGAATAAACTATCTGTGGAATACAGTAAAAACAACATTGTAGATACATATTTTCAGAAACTATTTGAATATGGCTCATCTGTAAATAAGTTTATATGTTATTTAGAAAGGAATATGTTAACCCAGAGCAGCAACATCTTCATTGGATTCTAGTCGTTTTGAAAACTATAAAGACACCATCTTTGCTCTTTGCTATTACTTCACAGAATTTCTGTTTCTTCTCATTCCCACCCTTTATTCTTTTCTCCTGCAAAGACCAATTTAGTTTATGCTATTTGGTGCTCCTTTCTTCATTGCATTTGGCCACTCTTATTTTTCTAAGTGTCTCTCTTTTACCAAAACCATGATTTTGTTGTTAAGGACTTTGCTTCTTTAATGATAACCATCAATAACATTATCAATCATTTCACATGCTAGTCTTATTATTCAAACTTTATATTTAATGAAACTATTTTAAATAGCTTGGAAGAGCAAGTAAAAACACTAATATTTATACTTAAATAATACCGTGTTCTTGAAAATGCTTCCCGAAATAACATTCAGGTTTCTTTAATGCCAGAATTTATATTGTAATTTGGCTTCATCTCCAAAGGATATGTTTAAATTGGAAAATCTAGAAGTTTTTGCTCTTTTAGAGTGTAGAGTGAGGGGAAGTATTTTTTTTTTTTTACTTAATAGCATCAAAAAGGAAAAAGGAAGTAGATTAATTTTGCAGCAACCTTAGAGTACTTAAAAACAGGTACAGCTAAAGTGAAAATAAAAGTAAACTTGAAGTCTGATGGCAATAATAGAAAAGTTCATGTTTCTCCATCCACCTTTTTTGTGTTAAATCACCCTTTTAAAGTTATCTGGGTAAGCAGTGTGAGTTGGGTTCTGGCTTCAGAGTCAGAGAAGTCTGTGTTCAAATCCTGACTCTAGGAAAGGCAAATCAGTTCTCAAAGGCACATTTCATTCATCTATAAAGTAATCATGAAGGTTGTAACTATCATGAAGGTAACTAATCATGAAGGTTCTGTGGCAATTAAGACAAAGCATATACCAAATACTTACTAGCAAACATGGCACCAGCAAGAGTTCCATTATGGTGTTGTTAGTATTTGCCAGGAAACAAAGCATCACCAAACAAGTATTGGGTCAGAGTTGGGAGAACATGTGGGTTCTAATACTTATGGATGATGATCACATGGGGTAAATAATCTAATTCTCTGAGTTTAAATTTCACTTCTGTAAAATAGTCTGCATCTTTGAGCTGTGAGATCTGTGCTATGCCAGTAAATGCCTGCAACTGTCTTATTTGCATTTGCTGATTTTTTTATGGTTTAAATTCTTCTATCATAACGAATTTCAAGCTTTCAACACAGAGTTGGCAAGAGCTACACAGTGGCACATCATTATATTGCATAATATAATATTTTGCACTATATTATTTTATTTTGTATGGTATTTCCCCTAAATGCAAACAACATCCAAAGCAAAGATATTAATGAAATATTATACAATAAGTAGGAATTGATGAATTGTGAGTATTTATCTTTGCTTTTAGTATAATTTATTTCATGGTAAGTTTTAATATTTTTTTTGTAATAATAGTGTTTAACAACTCAGGTTACATTCCTGAAAATTTAACAACTGTCCCATGTGAGGCAAGAGGAGCTACTCCAGTACAACAGTGCATGAGAGTTAAATTAGATAATACTGGCAAAAGCCCTTATACTGATGTCTTTTCTAACAAAGTACTTTGCAAGCTATAATGTGTATGTGTGTGTGTGTGTGTATTTTGTATTTATTTGTTATCACTATTATTTACCCAATTTTCTTTGCACACAATGTAATGAACTATTGTTCTTGTCTGAGTCAAGTGGGGAAAGTAGATGAGAATACCAAGAGAAATAAGCAAAAACAAACAAAACCCACAATTAGACACAACTCAAGCCAGGAAACATATGACTCGCTGCCAGTGTAATCAATTAGAACATATTTCAGTGTGAGTCAACTATGCTTAATATTGCCTCCATCAATAAACTTTATACTTTGATGATTACATGAGATATAAATACTATAAACAGTATACTAAAACTTTTTAAATGCCTTATTTTAAATCAACAGTAGAAAATCTTACATTTATATATCAGTCTAAGGAAATATAGTGGTATTTTTCTTCCTAGATTAATGCACTTGCTTAAGTCAGTTGACTTTAAAAAAAATTAATCACAGCATGATTCAAACTTGGCACCCTGGGGTATCATTGCCACAAAAGGAATTCTCTGAAAAATCAATTAAAGCAAACTTAAGTTATTAAATTAAAGGAAGCTCCTTCATGAGAACTCTCAAAATGCAAACATATTAAAAGTATACCAAGCTACTCTATCTTCAAAATCCACAAGTATTTCTCCCTAGTTACTTATGTGTCTTCTTTCAATTGATTTGACATATTCCAGAGACTTGTGCCAGGTGGTTTTGCATATTACATTGATTCTCCACTTCTCATTAATGTTTTACCTAGGTTATTGCACATCCTAAAAAAGCTTTATTGAAGAGCTCTCACATTCTTACATTTTTGCTATGATTTATGTTAGTAAATAAGATTTTAGATTTTTCTCTGCCCTCTTTACTTACTACCTAGTCTTTAATATTCTAATAAATTGTGCAATTACCACAAAAAAGATAAAAATTTAGTCAGCAATTGTCATGCTTAGTTGTGTTACACAACACAAAAAGAATATTAGCTGAGCTGAAAATTTTAGTTACAAAATAGTCACTCTAAGAAAAAATTACTTTTGATATTCACTGGATTACAAACAATAGGGATTAGTTAATTTTCTTGTTCAAAATAGAAACAATTAGCCTATTATACTTAAATACAGGCATATATGCATTTACATTGTTATGTATCTGCATTTGAGAGTGAAGTTGGGTCTATGATTTTCTCTCCAAATTCAGAAAATAAAATTCAAGTACATGGATAAATAGCAAAAATAATCTGAATGGTTTAAGATGCCAATTCAATAAGAAAATAACGATATTAAGTAAAAAGCCAAGTTACTCTTCAAGAACATTATCACATACAATAAAAATTACTAGTTACTCTGACTGATATATTGTGATGCTTAACTAGATGAGCAAGAAAATACATATTATATTAATCTTCCTTTAATATTCTCAGAGCTTTAAGTGCATAATGGAAATTGCTGTTAAGTGTTATATTTTTCCTTTGATGAAATAATCTTTGGAAACTCTCTTGACAAACAAGTACTGGGTTTGTACTCTTAGGATTATATCAACATTACTCCATAGAGCAGATCCTTTATTTGTAGGTTTTATTATGATAGAACAGAGTGGCTTGCAGAGAGGGAATGTGTAAATAAATCACAGCTTCTTAAAAAAAATACAGACACCTTTAGAAAATTTCCACTGGCAATGAAACTTGTTTTGAACTATATTTTTATTTCAAAATAAATGTTACTCACTGAGATTCATATTCCTTAAAGTAACTGGGAAACAGAAAAGCAAAACAAAGAAGTGGAATGAAGTCATAAATTATTATAGACCCTAAATGTAAAATCACTCTGAACCTGAAAGATTTAGTTTCGCTTTTAAAATGGCAAAAAATGGAAACTAGGTATATTTTAAACACTTTTGTAATAATTTACAATGCACTTTAAACACATAATTATTGTTTGTCACTAAGGAAGCAGCATGTATTATACAATGTTAGATGATTACTTATGCCTATGACCAGAAAATGATAAATTATCCCAAATCATAAAGACAGAAATAATTAAATGACTTATTGCTATTAAAAAAGTCATTAGTGTCAGGAAAATAATATGGATTTTATTCGTGGAAACACTATTTATGAAGTCATTATTTAGTCTATTTTTTTATATTTTAAAACAAATGACCGTTTTATTTTATTTTTTTAAAGTTTAACTCACAGCATTTATTTTAGAAATAAGTTTTTTGAAGTATTATTACAAGCTTTTTATTGGAACAAAATTAATACACAATATTATATTGGTTTCAGATGTGCAACATAGTGACTCAATAATTATATATATATTACTAGCTAGATGCTTGCCACAGTAATAGTAGTACCCTGTTACCATACTAAGATATTGCAATATTATTAGTTATATTCTATGTGTTGTATTTCCATCCTTATGACTAACTTATAATACAATTTTCACTTTGTACCTCTTTATCCCATTCAGCTATTTCACCCATCCCTTCACCCACCCTCCCTATAGTAATCCAGTCTGGGTAATATTTATGGGTAATAGATGACTATTTTAAATTCAGTATTTGATAAGCTTTAGAAAACATGTATTTTCTATTACATATGGAAAATCTAAATATACATTACTGCAAGAATCACCAGTTTTGAAGCTGTAGTAATACTGCTATCAGAAAAATTAAAAAGTCCTAATTTTCACCTATTTTCTTGTCTAAAGAAATGCAACTGTCAACCTTCTTTTGTTTTAATTTTTAAAGTAGAATTAACTTTATACCCAAATTTTAAATCTTAGGGTAGATACTTAAAGAATATCAGCTAAATATTGTGATTTAAGTAAACTAAAAAATAATCATACCTAGTTAGGACATATTTCGTCCTTTTTCCCCCTTTTACTTAAAGGATAAATTGAATTGCCATTTTATTGATAATGCCTGACTTGCAAGAATACTGATTGACGTAGTAATAATGATTTCACTTTGTACAACATCTTGATGTAACAAAAGCATCCCGAAATGAGGAAACTTGACATCACAAGCCTTTTTCTGTGTGCTGTGTATTAAAAGGCCATATTATCAGCTAGTTACTATAAATACACAAGCTACCATACTGATGCAACTGGAGGGTTGGTCTTTCGAGAGTCTATCATTAATGAAATTAAAAGGTTAAAAACTGATGTTTAGCATTTGATGGCTACCGAAGCTTATTTATGGAATAATTTACATTGTGATTTCAGAGCAGAAGTTTAATGCATGACTTCATTGTATCTGAAACTGTGAACCCCATGGTTAGCTGTGTTCTCAAAAGGAAACCATGCATTTTCATTTCAAAGTACACACAGATACCAGAAAGTCACCAAATATAACAAAATTAAATTATTTAAAATTGTGATCTATGGACATTCTTTTATAATTCAATTTTTGACTAAAGTATCATGATCTGAAAGTGACCATCTGTACTTGTCTTTGGGGATGTGCAACTTTGAGAAATACCACTGGTTATAGTAGGAAAAACATATAATTAGGAGTGTTAGTGACCCAAATTTGAGTCCTGTTCTATCATGATTAGCTTTATGTCCTGAGTAAGAGTGATTAAACAGTCTCAGTTTCCTGAACTGAAGTTACTTACTTATTAACAAAGTAAGGATAATAAAATTTACCTAAAAGAGAAGTTTGTGAAGATCAAATGAGAAAACATAGACTAGCAGAATAGCTGGCACAGAGTCTGCAATGGAATAGGAAGGAGCTTAGTGACACCGCTCACATTCCCTCTTAGGAAAATTTTGCCTAAATCAAGGGTTTGCATTTATAGATTATCTTGGTTGATTAGAATGCATTGGACCTTCTCAAGGTTGGATTCTGTGTTATTAAAATTTTTGTTAAAACAAGTTACTTCCTACAATTTCATTCACAAATTATTAACTAGTGAGAAACATGATGAAAATATAAACCCTGAAGGTAAAATGAAAACTTACAAAGACACTGTCAGTGTCAGAAAGGCTATCCTGCCACTAACAGGTAACCCTTCTGCAGTGATGGTATTATTCTTAGCAATTATTACGGTTTTCAAGGTATCTTTGCAAATACAAAGCAAAATTGGAAAATAGATTAGAAGAAAGAACCAAATGGAAAGCACCTTTAGTTAGGAACCAGAAAAGAAACAAAGGAAGGAATAGTAGGAAATGAGTCACGACTTTAAAGAGAAATAATTACCAAGGGAAGAGGATAATTAACTCCTTCAACAGAGTTCAAAGGGAAAGAAGACTGAAGATAAGAAACTGATTTTCATTAGTAGGTCATTGTTGACCAGCATGACTATCATATTCGTATAGTACTCTAAGTCCATCCCCAGAGCATTAAAGGATGATTGGATGTTTATGAACATTCTATCACCAAAATAGCTCAGGCTGAGATTCACAGGGATCTCCAGGTTCCAAAATCCAATGGAAATTTAAAAAATTTCTTAAACTGTAAGCCAGATTTGGCATTGTTGACATATTCCATGGAAAATTATCTTCCCTTGGCTTGATTTACACTAACATATCTATTGCCCTAATTCTTGCTACTTACAAGTCTCTGGTGCCACACATCTTCCTCTATTAACTATTCTCTTGGTCTAAGGTCCTATTCTAATATCCCCTTATAATTTCTTCCCATGCACTCTTATTCATATTTATAGTTTAATTTGATTAAGTATCCCAAATGAATCCCAGATATTATCTCCATCCCAGACTTGAAGCTTCAGGCCTATAAACTAAGCTACCTACTTGACAGCTCTACCAACATACGTCCCAAGTACTTCTAACACATGGAATCCTCTAGAAATGTTCCTCCACAAAAATTTCCCAATTTCAGGAAACAGATACATCATTATCCAGTTCCTAAGGCAAAAATTCAAGAGTCATCCCATATCCAATCCATTACTAAGTCCTATCAACTTTAGTTTCTTAATGTGTCTCCAACAATCCACTCTCCCTACCACCAATTCATTTCCTACACTATAGGAAGGATGGTTTGTTCAAGATTCAAAACTCATCATATGCCTTCTTCTAATTTCAACCCCTCTTCATCCCTATTTTTAAATACTATATTTTTAGAATAATGATTGAAATAATTAATGGGGCATACAAGACTTAGAATGATTTATCTCTTTTCTACCTGTCTATATACCCAAAAGAGATTAGGGTGATAGCTATTCAGGGTTGTGAGTCAGGTGAAGAGTATTTCAATATAGAGGATAACCCTACATTCTTGAGTATGATAAGATAAGACTCAGTAGAGAGAAACAGATTGAAAGTACCTGAAAAAGAAAAGAAATGGAAGATTTAAGATCTCAGAAGTAGGGGCCAATAGTCATAGCTTAAGTGTATAAAAGAGAAAAAACACAAATTTATGGTAAACAAAAAAGGGTAAAAAGGAGTTAAAATGAAATATGAATTGTACCATTCATGATTGCTTTCATTAAATTATATATTAACTGTTATTCTGATTGACTATACTTTATGTGGCCATAAAACATTAAAACAACTATTAGAAAAGATGTAGGCAAATCTGTTTTTTTTTTTAAACTGGGCTTTAATTTAAAGCATTGTATCATGTTTTAGAAATGTATTTAAACGCAAACATTATTTAGTCTATATTCTAAAATGCCTATTGTTTCTTAATTTGCATTTTCAATCATGTCATAAAGTTGCCATGTGCAATTTGGTATAAGATATTTTTAATAAGATTATTTTTAGTTTGCTAGAAGATATTGTGTGAATTTTGGAAAGCTTATGATGCTACTGGACAATTCTTCTTAGTTGAGTACACCAAAAAGCAGGTTTACTCTAAAAAGAATAAAATTTGCATTATTGAAGAAGTTGAAAAGAAGTTGCTATAGGCTCTGAGGATAATTCCAGTTATTAGCAGATGTATGCTTTTTGTGAGTATGGGAGTATGTAAGTGCCTCTTCATATCGTTTTATCACTCATAAAGTGTCACTGTGTGAACTACTTTCTGGGAGGAAGCCAAGCACTTTGGAAGCTGAATAACTCTTTCAGGAAAGTGGAGTTCTATTCATTTCACTGAAACAGTGTGTGGATTAGAAAAATCTGATTCAATAAGTAGTAAATAGTTCATTGCTGCATAATTTTACCTGAATATAACTGTAAAGTAAAGAGATTGATTTTTGTATGCCCATTTGAACATGAAAACCCTCATACTAGGTATTTTTAAAGAGAGTATTCTTGAGTTGGTGTATGTTTACTTCAATAATGATTCCAGCAATTAAGAAAATTTGAGAGTCATCTTTTAGAATGAACTTCAAAGTAAAGTTATGGGTCAAAAAAGAAAGCCTCCAGACACTTTTATTATAAATTCCTTTGTGCAGACTAAAATGTGTTTTCCTCAGTTTTTCACTAACTTGTTTTCTTGTTAAAATTGGAAAACTTAAAACTGGGAAAAATTAATCATTTCCAGGTGTCAGCTATTTATCATAAGAGAAAGTTTTTCTAAAATAAAAGTTTACGTAAATGCTTTGAGTTTTAGCAACCTCATTTGAACACACCTGTAGTTGTTCGTGAGGATACCACTACAAACACAAGTATTTAAATGGTCCTTGTCTACATCACCACCAGTACAATCGACAGACTATAAATACAGGGTAAAAGTCAGCAAAAGTCCTAGAGATTGGAGAAGAAATTTAGGTAAAGTTCTGTGGATATAGCAGCAAGTCATAGTAAATACAGCTAATCTAATCTGTCCATTTTTAAAAACAATTAATGCTACCAGGGAATCGATTAGGCTACTTATAAACAAAAACACTTGAGTTTAACTATGACATCTCTTTCATTTTAAATGTGAGAAATCAATAGAGATCGCCTTCTGTATTTTGAGGGCAAATAAAACCATCATATATGTTCCTATTTTTGAGGGGAAGTAAAGCCCATCATACACATTTCTAAGTATGCAGGGTCTGAAAAAGTATCCATTTTTTTCCTGAAGATAATATTAATTGAACAATGATCCAGCTACCTCAGATTAATTGCAAACCTATGGTATAAAAGAATGAATGATGAGCACTGAAGCTTGCACAATAATTTTTAAGTTAACAGTTATAATGTATTAGCTTTTTTTAGTTCTAATCATGATCTGAAGTCAAGTTTGGGAAACCTGAATATGTGATAAAAAAAGGTTTCATGGAGCAAGAGGAGAAAAAACAGCAGGGACGGGACTCTGAGAGGGCTGTCCTGACAGATTTCAAAAGCACTAGCAAAAGTGTAGTTTCTGATGATGAGGGTCATAATCAAAGTTGAAATATCTATAACCTTCTTTTGAACAGCAGGAGCAGAAATAGGTGTGAACTGCTGGCAGCAGGAGTTTTAGGGTTTGGTTAAGAGAAACAGAGAAAGTGTAATTCTGTGAAGTATCAGAGACACAGAATGTGGGGCAATGGAGAAGTTACATTTGCATTATGAAAATCAACCACCTGGGATACTACTAAGATAATTCTTTGTCCAGAGGAACCTCTTGCTAATAACTGGTCCAGGAAAATCCAAACAATTTAAGAATGGACTAAAAAAGAGAATAGTAGAGCTTGGATTAAAAAGTACTGCAATAATAAAAGAAAAAAGAAATGCTATAACTTTCCAACAGAGGAAGGCTACTCACCAGAGAAATGTTGCTAATCAACTTATCAAAAATGTGAGCAATAATTACCCATTTTTTAAAACTAATGAAGAAGTAATTGCCTCTCTGAAGGAAGATTTCAAAGTAGAAACATAGAAATTCAGGGAGGAAATAGAAAGATAATAAAATAAAGTTAAATACGGTCTGCCAGAATTCCAAAAAAAAAGACAAAAATAATATACAAGAATAATATTTAAATAATAATAATGATATTAAAAAATTTTAAAAAAGAAAAACAAAAAAAATGGGAATCATGTACAGTAAGGTACATAGAGGAATTTTAAGAACTAACCACAGTTAAATAGAGATTTAAAAAGAGTTAAAATGTCTTAAAAAAAGTAATAGTTACAGAAGAGAAGCAAAAGGGATTAACATTTATAAATATGAAGGAAGGAAATATTTGGGGGAAGGAAATAATCCAAAATAATGGAACAGGAGAAATATTTAAATATATGACTCAAGAATATTTTCCTGAAATAAAAGAAGATAAGTAAGCATATTAAAAATGCCAGAACTAGTCATATAAGCATTTACCAATAGTTTCTCTATAAATGACTGCTTGTTTATTATAAAAACAATTAATGAAAACCAAGAATAAAAGGAAAACTTAACATACATACAAAAAAGTTAACCTATTAAGTCCACCAAAGATGTTAATCATTAACATTTACTGTTTCATTTTTTCTGTAAACTAAACATACAATGTTATATAACAACATATTGTTTAATATTATATATGATAAAATATACAATAAAATATTTAATGTATATTTTAGGAAAAAAGAATTATAATTAGATATGACTTTTTAACTAAATAGACATATTAGGAATATCTTTCCCATGTATTTTTATACTATTAATTATAATCTAGAAACTTATGTTGGAAAATACTTTTATGCTCAGGATAGAAAAATATTACACAGATCAAAATTGTATAGAATAAAAATTCATATCTTCCCATCTCAGGCTCTTTTGCTCATGTATCTTTCCAAATCTTTACACAAACGAGAACATACCATAGACAAAGTTTGGACATTTTTTTGCATTAACAATGCATTTACTCACAGGCCCTCAAAAGGTCAAACATAAGCAATATAGATCTACTCATTCTTTTTGATTGCCACAGAGTATCACAGAAAGCAGATACTACAATTAGCTTAAGTACACAGTTAGTTTATATTGATCTTTATATTTTCCAGCAATGTTGCAGCAGATATTCTTGCATATTAATGTAGACGTGTGCCACTATTTCTGCAAGGTAAATACCCAGACATGCATTTGTGGGGTGAAAATATAAATATATTTAAAATTTTTGCAAGTATTACCACATGGATCTCCAAATATATTACCATTTTTTCCTACCCAGAAAAATGGAATGAAGCCACTTATGTTGTTTTACTATCATTACACTTAATACTACCACTTTTTTATCACCACGAATATGATAGGTGAAAGAATTGTACTTCATGGTTTTAAACAAAATTTTTAAATCATAGGGTTGAGAGTCCTTACTGATAATTTATATTTCTTTATCCGAAAATTTGTTGTTTATGAATATTTCTTATTTTAATTTATATGGGTATTTGTTTTCACATTTATTTATAAGAGCTCTTTACATATTAAGTACATCAATATTTTTGCATGGCATATGAGTTAAAATTAGTCTTCCCCAAGTGCCATTTATTGATGTTGATCATTTCCACTTCTGCAAGCAAAAATTCTTAATTTTAATTTAGTGAAAGTTACTTTGGACTTCATTAAAAAGGTGTTCTTTGTCTATGATTTTATTTTTACTTTGCATAATTTCCCCTGTATTTAAAGTCCTTTATTAAAAATAATGCATAGTATCCCATTGTATCAATGCACTGTAATTTGTTTAGCCTATATCTTATCATTGGTTATTTCATTTGGTTCTTTTTTTTTTTTTAATTCTAAACAGTGTTGGAAAGAACATCCATATATTTTACATACATTATTTTAGTCATCTATATCCTTATAGTAGATTGTACTGAAATTACAGGGTCAAATAGCATTCTGTGTTTAATACCTTACATTTGTAGCCCTGCCAAATGGTCTGGTGTGAACATTACAATTTACACAACCACAATTGATTCATGAGAGATGTTATTTCTCAGCACCATTACCAATGCTGAGTGTTAACAGTTTTAACTATATATTCCAATTATAAAGTTTTATGTTCAAACTTACCTCAGAACAAACATTAATTACATTATTTGTTCCCAGTCCTTTGTATCTTTTTCTCTAGACTTCTTTCTAGTACTTTTTACCCTAATCTTTGTTTTGTGTGCCACTCAGACAAAGGATTAGTTCAAGGAGAAAGATGCCATCTGGGGAAAAGGTAGAAAAAATTCTCAAAGGGAAATTAAGGTTGCTACTTCTCTAAATAAGGGGATCATTCTTTTTCACAAACATATTTAGATGTTTCCTTTCTCCAGTCTAACAGTCCTGTTATTTGTATGAGATAAAAATACCATCTCGATTACATTATGTCTGCTCCCCAGCCCATTTAAACTTCTATTGTATTCTCTGTTCTTACTTGTCTGGGGAAAAGATGGACAATGTCTGTGAGACTGAATGAGGTTCAGACTTCATATACTTCTTTGCATCCCCATCATCATGGGGTGGCAGAGGAGGGCAATTCATCTTTCCTCCACTGAAACCCTTCCCTCACATATGGTGCAAAGCTCCAGGCAGACAGGCTAGAGACTTGCATGTCCTCCAAAGACTGCTGTTGTAAAACCACTTTTGTAAGATCAGACCCTTGTTAATTATAATACCAAGATCTATTAACGTTTTCATTCATCACCAATTTTCATTCATTTCTTAAGGCTAATACTAATTGCAACTTAAAAAAAATAATGCTAAATAGGGCAAGCAATCTGGGAACCCAAATGGTATATTCCCCTCCTGATACACATTCGCTCATTAGACACATCCACAGAGGAAGGAAAAAAATCCCTCCAAAGAGCTGGCACTGCAAATTATTATTTTTATAAATTATATTTGTTCTAGTGTTACTGGATATATTATTTTTTTAACTTGTAAAGTGAGAGTTTGGGGATAATCGACTTGGTAAGCAGTCTCAATGGAGAATTTAAAATGAGGGAAAACATGGCGAAGAGGAAATAATAAGGGGAGTAAAGTACTAGATCTTGAAAAGTAATCTGGGATAAACCAAAGGGATTTTAATAAACATGATATTTGTTAAATTTGCTCTGGATATAGCCAGCAAAGATTCCAGAAATATTTTGCTAGTTAAGAAAATAAACGCTTCCTTAAAATGATTCCCATTCCTTGTCTGTTATTTATCTTCAAGCTACAATTATCAAATCAAAATGTTAGCTAAAATAAAATAAATTTATCTTAATTGGATGAAGAGAAAGATGCACATTTATTTTCTTATTTAATAGTTTGGTAAGAATTTATTGACATGCCCATCCAGATAATCAGATATATCCTAGTTAGGAAAATCAGAACACTCAGTTGTCTGTAATTCCTGTGACTTCTGGCTACAGGATGTTTCCATTAGACAAAATTGCACTGTGGACTTACATTTCCTAGGGCATGTTTGGTATCATTGTCAGAAGCCAAATTAGCCATCCATTTGATTGTTGAGTTGGCTAAGATTGAAGAGAGTAAGTAAATAGAGCAGTAGAGGAGGTAATAAATCATGTCAGGTAAACATCAACTAACTGGAGATGGTAAACATGCCTACTGTTTTAAACCAGTGTTCAGTAGCCTATGTATCTATTTATGTGTGGCACCCACAAATGAGACTTTGTCCCTTCTGCTTCATCAGCTCATTCAGATGTTGAAGATAAAATTTGGGAGCTGAGTTAATCCACAGTTGTCACATAAGTAGAGGTGATTCCCTCAGGAGTTATCCTCATCTACAATGACCTTAGACCTTAGGGCACAGTCTCTTTCCATTTAACATCTAGTCATTTTCAGATTTTCTGCAACTGAGGGAGAGCCTGTTACAGGCTCAGTCTGATAACCAAAGGCTCAATACCTCCATGTGGCAGTTTTTGAAGTGCTTCCTGTCCAAAGCTTTTAGGTTCTTCTTATCAGTAATCAAAAAATATGCTTCAACAGAGAGGAGAGGGAAATAGAATCAAAAGGTAACTTTATTGTAAATAATGGCCTTCAAGAATTGCAAACACAATTAAGTCACTGCTTTTATTAGACATTAAAATAGAAATCATGATTAAGATTACTCAGAAGTACTGCTTGTCAAATTATAGTTTCTGAAATATGACTGCATGCAGCAAAGGCAGTAAAGGCGAACACTTATTCAGTGCCCCCACACTAGGATTATGGAGTATGAGAATAAATTAAAGTAAATTACTACTCAGAATAATAAATATGTTAGTTACAACATTAATGTTCTTTTGTAATCAATTTCTAGTCTGGCCTGGTTGTAGATAAGTCAGTGTCTGCTTGACTTTATATTCTGTGTAATGCATTGATCTTCTAGCTTCTGATACCAAGTAAAACATGTAGTGACACAGCAGAACTGAGACCACCTCTTCAGGAAGAAGACAGCAAAGAAGACTCTGTGATCCAGGGAAGAGGCAATTACTCATCACAGTAGAGTCAACATCTCTCTGGTGAAATATCATGCATCCACTAATATGAGGATTGTAGTAAAGTGGACCATATTTGTAACAAAATATAGATATTCTAAATCTTCATTAGGAATTTAAAAGAAACCTCACTATGTGGCATTGACAAAGCAAAGACAAAACAAAACTTCTATAAGGCACTGGCAGTTTCATTCAAGGAACACAGGGTTAAATTCTTTCAGAGTTTATTTCACAAATTAACACTTTATCTCTTTTTCAAAGAAAAACGGATAAAATATAAGGAGATAGTGAAAAACATGTTGCAGCATTACATATGATGAACATAAAAATTAAATGAAATATTAACAAGTGTGAGGGCACTCCCACTAAAGGGAAAAATAAAACCCCTACTATTATGTAATGTTTCTAAAGATCTAACACAATAAAATTATTTATGAAAACAGAGAACTTAAATGAATGTTAAGATGAAAAGCAACAGTGTTTATTGATCAATAATTTGATTCTCTGCCCAGGAAAACAAAGTTAATCTCCTGAACAGCTATTGTTCAGTAAAATGGCCAGGAACTAAAGAAATAATCTAAATTCACCAATGTACATATTAAGATAGCATTGCTTCAATATCATTTAGTTGGACTTTCCAGTAAGTATAAGGATGATTCAACATTAGAAAATGAAGTTTTAAAAATTAAAATATTATTTGAAGGCAAAAGAAAGCAACCAAACCAGTCAAGACTTGAGGACCAAATTCCCAGAAAGGAAATGATTAATTTGAGATCATCTCCATATTAGTCCCTGCTTTTTATTTTGTATTCTTTATTGGTTCATGGCACTGACCGTACAAACCACTCAAAAAGTGGTAGTCTAGATAATCAAACAGCTCAATAGTCCAGAGATAAAAAATTGGGGCCTAGAATCCCCCAGGAGGAGACTGTCTTGCAAATACTCAAGGTTATCATTTTTATATCCCTGAAAGACATTTTCCTGATAAATATACAGCCCTCATGAAAATCTAAATTCAAACTTTAGTCATTTCAATTCAATTGATCAAGGTCATTCACTCAATTCTAAATAACTACAAGAGAAAACTTGAAATCTTCCTAGTAGAAGATAACATCATCCAAAGCCTCTATAATATTTTCATATATAATTTCTAATATTGAGTCAAACTTTTAAGGAATGACAGGAGTCACATCCAAATGACTGAAGAAAAAGTCAAAAACATGGAATCAGACTGATGGGCTTATCTATTGGATTAAAAGTTTAAATAACTATCTTTTTACAGCCTCTCTCTTCTTTTCTTCCTTCCCTTATTTTCCTGAATAATATAACCCGAAGGCTATTAGATGGACCAGAACAACTTAGACATCTAAACTAGATGGGGTGAAGAAAAGCCAATCAGGAGAATATAAGAGTGGTTCTCCAACACTTCTACCAGGGTGATTTCAGAGAAAGATAAATAGGGAAGCAGGGTTCTCATCTCTGCCAAATGGTAATGAATCTGCCACAAATGTAGTCAGTGGAGACTACCTGGAAAGCCTAGACTTCCATGTCTTCTCAGTAATAAAGAGGCAGACATGTTAGAATTATCTGACAAAGATTTTAAGGTGGCCATAATAAAAATGCCTAAATGAGAAATTATAAACATGATAGAAACAAATTTAAAAAATTGTAAGCCTAAGCAAAGAAATAGAAAAAACATTAAGAAGAACCAAATGGAAATTTTAGAACTGAAAAAAATTACCAAAATGAAAGTTAATGGATAGGATCAATAGCCCAATGAGAGGACAGAGGAAATAATTGCAACATGGAAGAACATAAATTATCCAATTCATAAAATAGATAAAATAGATGGAGAAACATAAATCGAACATTGGGGACCTGTGAGAATATAACAAAATTCCTAACATTCCTATCAGGGGAGTTCTGGAGTACAGGAAAAGAGAGCAGGACTGGAAAAGTGCTCAAAGAAATAATGACTTAAAACTTCCCGACTTTGTAAGAAACAGAAACTACAGAGTGAAGAAGTTGAGGAAATCCCAAATTATAAATTGTAATCCCAAAAGATAAACTCTAAGAAATCCATGCTAAAACACATAATAATTGAGCCTCTGAAAACTATAGATAATGGGAAAAAGATCTTGAAAGCGGCCACAGAGAAGCTATACCTAATCTATAGAGGGAAATTATTTCATGTGACAGTAGATTTCTCATTAGAAACCATAGAGTATGAAAAGAAGTACCACAACATTTTAAGTGCTGAAAAAAAGGAACTGTCAATCCAGAATCTTATATCCAGCAAAAATATCCCTCAGGAGTAGCTAAAATTAAAAAAAAATAGTAACACCAAATGCTGGTGAGGGTGCAGAGAAACTGGATCACTGGGTTGCTGGAGAGAATGTAAAATGGTTCAACTACTTTGAAAAACAGCTTGACAGTTAAAAAAAATAAAGAAACTAAATATGCAACTACAATATAACCCAGCAACTATACTTCTAGGCACTTATCCCCCCAAAATAAAAAAACTTATATTTACATAAACACTTGTACGTGATTGTTTATAGCCTCAAAGTAGAAACAGAACAGATGTCCGTCAACAGGTGAATGGTTAAACAAACTGCAGTTAATCCATACCATGGAATATTACTCAGCTATGAAAGGGCAAAACTATGGATATATACAGTAACTTGAATGGATACCCAGAGAATTATGTTAATTGGAAAAAGCTAATTCCAAATGATTACATGATTCTACTTATATAACATTTTTGATATGACCAAATTATGGAAATGGGGAACATATTATGGTTCTCAGTGTAAGGAAGAGATGGGAATATAAAGGAAGTTGTGGCTATAAGAAGGCAACGTGAGAGATTTTTGTAAAGGAAATGTTTTCTGTTTTGACTATCAATGTCAATATCCTCACAATGATATTGACTACAGTTTTGCAAGATATTACCATTGAGGCAAACTGGGTAAAGGCTACATGTAATCACTCTATTATTTCTCACAATGCATGTGAATCTACAGTTATTTTAATACAGAGTTTAATTTTTTTAATTACAGATTTCAAAAATTTAGATGGGAAAATACAAAACAATGTTAAGAGTGTAGAACTAATGCTAAATTTTAATACATTAAACATGTAATATTCCATTTAAAAGTTATGCTAGATAAAGTAAAAGCAAAACTCTATATATTGCTTATGATAGATGTCCTTAATTAGAAAAAAACAAGACAACTTGAAAGAAATAGGGTGGTAAAAAATATATACCATGAAATACTACTAAAAGCAAGTTGGTTTAGTTTTCTTATATCAGGAGAAATAGATTTTAAGACAAAAAGTATTAGTAGAACTAGAGATGGACATTTTATTTGATAAAAGTGTTAATCTACTAAGTGGTTATAGCAATCCTAAGTATGTATGTACCTAATAACATAGTCACACACACACAAAAAAACCTCACAGATTTAAAAGCCAAACTGATAAATTTATATTCACTGGAGATTTTAACATACCACTCTTAGTAAGTGATAGAACTGTTAGTGAATAAAAGTAAGTTACACATTATATACAATAAAGGTATTGTTTTTTCTTTACAACAATACACACAGACATATAAAATCATGTAATAACACACAAAAAAGGGTATAGAACTTGAAGGTAATTGAGGAAAAATTAACTTTTTCTCTAAATTGTTTTGAGTGTTCGAGGAGGCATGTATTAATGTCCTCTAAACACCTAAATATGATTTTCCATTTTTTTCATTGAACTCTTTCACAATTATGATATTTACCATATGAGGAATACCAGAAACAGATATTGAAAATCTCCTTGGGTTTTCTCCCCTGTTATTACTCAAATTCTCCTAATATTTGTTTGCATTAAGTCTTTGTCCAACCTGACAATATGTCAACTTAGTCAGGACCATGTCTAATTCTGTAATTGGAGGGCTGCGCCCACCATTATTGCTGCCTAGCAAATGTTGTAATAAAATAAGATGGGTAGAGTTTCCACAACAATTAAGCAGATGCAAAAGGATGTTGTAGATATGTGTTTTTGATACTTTTTAGCTTTAATCTACTATTGGATTAATTATCTACCAAACTGAGCATGTAATGAACACCCATTTTCTAAACTATTTACAAATCTGGTAGGAAGTTTAATATGTGAAGAATTCAGTATTGGTGTATCCAATAAACAGGATATGGTTGGCATGGAGAAATTACACAAGGAGGAACTCCTGAGCACATAAGGTACCCAAACATTCTTTCCCCAAAGCAAAGAGGGATATTATGTCTATTATTATGAGACTTTCGTTTCTGTATTTTTGTACAAAAAACACATTTGTATTGTGTCCTCAGTACCTTTAACATTGCCTGTGATAAAATAGGTGCCTGTTATGGGTTCAATTGTATTCATGAAAAGATACATTGAGATCCTGAGAAACTGGACAGATACATGTAAGAGAATGAAACTGGATTGCTGTTTAACTCCATACACAAAAGTAAACTCAAAATGATCAAAGATCTGAATCTAAGACATGAAACCATAAATTCTTAGAAGAAAGCACAGGCAAAAATTTATCTAACATAAGAACAAGAAGTTTATTCCTGGACACATTTTCTTGGGTAAGGGAAACAAAATAAAAATTAAACAAGTGGGACTACATCAAACTAAAAAGCTTCTATAAAGCAAAGGACACCATCAGCAGAAAAAAAAGGCAACCTAGAGTGTAGGAGAATGTATTCATAATAATTAATCTGATAAGGAGTTAATGTCCAAAATATATAAGAAACTCATAGAACACAACCAGGAAAGCAAATTAACCCAATTAAAAATGGGTGAAGGAACTGAACATTTTTCTAAAGAAATACAGATGGACAACAGGCACATGAAAAGATGCTCCACATTGCTCATCATCAGGGAAAGGCAAATCAAAACCACAATGAGATATCACCTCACACCAATCAGAATGGCCACTATACAAAAGACAAGAAATAACAAGCATTGGTGAGGATGTGGAGAAAAGAGAACCCACCTGCATTGTTGGTGGGAATGTAAATTGGTGCAACCACTGTGGAAAACAGTATGGAGGTTCCTTAAAAATCTAAATAGAAATACCATTTGACCCAGTAATTCCACTTCTAGGAATGTACCCAAAGAAAACAAAATCCCTGATTCAAAAAGGTATATGTATCCCTATGTTTATCACTGCATTATTTACAATAGCCAAGATATGAAAGCAGCCAGTGTCCATTAATAGATGAGAGGATAAAGAGGAGGTGGTATATAAACACCATAGAATATTATTCAGCCATTAAAAATAATCCTGCCATTTGCAGCACATGGATGGACCAAGAATGTATTATGTTAAGTGAAATAAGCCAGGCAGAGAATGACAAATACCATATGATTTCACTTATTTGTGGAATCTAAAAACAAAACAAAACAAAATGAGCAAAATAGCAATAGACTCATATACACTGAGAAGTGACTGTTGGTTACCATGGGGAAGGTTTGGGGAGGGTGGGTGGGGAGGGTGAGGAGGATAAAGGGGCATAAAAATTCTCAGTATACTTTATAATAAGTTATGGTTATGGATATAGTAGTACAGCATGGAGAATATCAGCAGTGATTCTGTAACATCTTCCTATGCTGACAGATAATAACTGTGCTTGTAGGGGTGAGCATTTAATAATATGCTTAGCTGTTGAACCACTGTGCTGTATATCTGAAACCAATATAAGGTTGTATATAAAAAATACTTCAATTAAAAAAAAAGATATTTTGAGATCCTAACTTCTGGTACTTGTGAATGTGACTTTATTTAGAAATAAAGTATTTGCAGATATAATTAAGATGAAGTTTATTAGGGTTGGCCCTGATCCAATATAATAGTGTCCTTATAAGAAAAGATAACAAACCCATGAGAATGCCATGTTACAACAGAGACAGAAATTGGAAATATGCTGTCCCAAGCAAAGGAGTGCAAGGGATTGATTATTACCACTGGAAGTTAGGAAGAGTCAAGAAAGAATTCTACGCAGAGTCTCAGAGGGCACACAGCTCTGTCGAAACCTTCATTTCAGACTTCTGGTCTTCAGAGTTGTGAGAGAATGAATTTCTGTTTTTGTGTGCCTCCCAGTTGGTTGTACTTTGTTATGACAGCGGAAACAAATACAGTGCCCAGTAAACAGTTGTTTAATAAAATATGATATAAATTATATTTTCATGTTGAGACCCTTATTTAAAACTCACTAAAATTTATTGCCATAAATACAGGATAAATTTACTTTGGAAGACATAAAGGATCTAAAAAAAACATTCTGTCTTATTTCATTTGTGTTTTGGGAAATTTTCATTCTCCTGTTATCTTTCTACAATGAATCCCAAATTATTTATGTTCAGCTTTATAGATGAGTTAGCTTTATGGATATATACTTTGTGGGGGAGAGATAAAAAGCTGAAAACCAAATAAAATAATTCTGAGATATTTTGTGTATCCATTTAAAGGTGGTATCAATAAAACTTTAAGTGCCATTGGCTGACCCATGACCCTGTGAGGTGGTGCTTTCCCATGCAGCATTTCATTTGAATTTTAATTATTGATTTTCCACAGTTTTTGAAGTTCAGTAAAATAAAACCTTTCCACAAAAACTGTAACTATCTAGATTCAAAATCAGATGTTCTCAGCTGTAATTCAACCTTTTTTATTACATGAATATAACCTATTTGATTAATTGGTTAAGATGTACATTAACATTTCATTAAATAAAAATATGTTGGGCCTTATGATAACACATGTACTTTTCTTTAAACCATATTGTAAACATTTTTCATGTCTCCTTATATCCTTTATGAAGAGTTAGATTTTTAATCAACTGTTTTTTTGGATCTATTTTCCCCAATCTCCAACTTCTAGTACCCACCAATCTACTTTCTGTTTTTATGAGTCAGGTTCTTCTAGATTCCACATATGAGTGATATCAGACAGTATTTGTCTTTATCTGCCTGACTTACTTAATTTGACATAATACCCTTAAGGTCATCTATGCTGTCACAAATGGAAGTATTTCCTTCTTTCTCATGGATGAATAGTATTCTATATATATATAGCACCTCTTTATCCATTCATCTTTGGATGGGGACTTAAGGTGCCTCCATGTCTTTCTTGGCTGTTGTGAATAATACTGCAGTGAACATGGGAGTGCCACTGTCTCTTCTCTCCAGTATCCTATGTTCATTTCCTTTGGATATTACCCAGAAACAGGGCTGTTGCAATCATATGGTACTTTTATTTTCATTTTCTGAGGAATCTTTGTACTGTTTTCCAGAGAGGCTATAACAGTTTATATTCGCACCAGTACACAGTGTTCCCTTTTCTCCATATCCTCATCAATACTTGTTATCTATTTTGATGATAGCCAGTCCAGCAGGTATATGTTGATATCTCATTGTGGTTTTGATTTGCATTCCCTAATAATGAGTAAAGCTGAGCAACTTTTCATGTACCTGTTGTCCATTTGTATGTCTAAATCAGAAAAATGTCTATTCATTTCCTTTGTCCATTTTTAAATCAGATTCTTCATTTTCTTCTATTGAGTTGTATGAGTTCTCTCTATATTCTGGATATTAACTCCTTATTAGATACATGATTCAAAAATATTTTTTCCCATTCTGTCAGTTCCATTCTGTCTTTCCATTTTGGTGATTGCTTCTTTTGTTGTGCAGAGATTTTTAGTTTGATGTAGTACCATTTATTTATTTTTGCTTTTGTTGCTTGTGCTTCTGGTGTCATATCTAAAAAAAAAATCATTGCTAAGGCCAATGTAAAAATTTTTTCCTATATTTTCTTTTCGGAGTTTCCCAATTTCAGCATGTTTAATTTTTTAATTCATTTTGAGTCAGTTTCTGTGAGTGTTGTAAAAAGGGATCCAATTTCATTGTCCTGCTTGTGGTTATCTAATTTTCCCTAGCACCATTTATTGAAGAAACAATACTTTTCCAATTGAGTATTCTTGGCTCCCTCATCACATAATAGCTGACCCTGTATGCCAGAGTTTGTTTCTGGCCTCTTGATTCTGTGGTTGGTATGCTTTTGTTTCCCTTCTCTTTATCTTTTGTGAATATACCATAGGTTTTTACTTTGTGGTTATTATGGGACTGCATAATACATCCTAGAGATACAAACCTATTTTACTTTGATAACAACTTTGCTTTTAAGTGCATACAAAAACTTAACCCTTTTACTACTCCCTCTTATGTTTTTGATGTCCCAGTTTATATCTGTTTGCATTGTGTATCCATTAAAAATTGTTGTAGCAGTATCTGTTTTTCACACTTTTGAAAATAACTTTTTCAAGAGGTAAATAGTTAACACATCACCATATTACGAATCTGACTGTATATATATATACCTTTATAGTACTAATTATCCTTTCATATCAGGTTGAAAAACTTTCAGTTTTCTTGTAAGTCTAGTGGTGATGATCTTAGCTTTTGTTTATAAGGGAAAGTCACCTTCATTTCTTTCATTTTTTAAGTAAGTATAGTTAATATTCAATCTTATATTGTTTCAAGTATATAATACAGTGGTTCAACAGTTACCAACATTATTAAATTCTCACTCCAACTAGGGCAGTTACTATCTGTCAACATAGGAAGATGTTACAGAATCGTTGGCTATATTCTGCATGCTGTACCAACTTTTATTATGATTAAGAATTTTCATGCCCCTTTATTCCCCTCCCCCTCCTCACCCATCCACCCTAAACCCTTCCCCATGGTAACCACCAGTCACTTCTCAGTGTCTATGAATCTACTGCTATTTTGTTCATTTTTGTTTTGTTTTGTTTTTAAATTCCACAAATAAGTGAAATCATATGGTGTTCATCTTTCTCCAGCTGGTGGGCTTATTTCATTAAGCATAATACTCTCTAGGTCCATCCATGTTGTTGCAAATGGTAGGATTTGTTTTCTTCTTATGACTGAATAATATCCCATTGTGTATATGTACCACATCTTCATCCACTCATCTCTTGTTGGGTACTTTGGTTGCTTCCATATCTTGGCCATTGTAAGTAATGTGGCAATAAACATATGGGTGCATACATGTATCTTTTTGAATCAGGGATTTTGTTTCCTTTGGGTAAATACCTAGAAGTGGAATTACTGGTTAAATTCGAATTTCTATTTTTAGTTTTTTGAGGAACCTCCATAGTGCTTTTCACAGTGGCTGTACCAATTTACATTCCCACCAACAGTGTAGGAGGGTTCCCCTTTCTCCACATCCTTGCTAACACTTGTTATTTCTTGTCTTTTGTATAGGCCATCCTAACTGGAGTGAGTTGATAATTCATTGTGGTTTTAACTTGCATTTCCTTGATGATTAACAACATGGGGCACCTTTTCATGTGACTGTTGGCCCTCTGTAGTTCTCCTTTGGAAAAATCTGATCAGATCCTCTACCCATTTTTTAATCAGGTTGGGTCATTTTTGGTGGTGTTGGATGAGTTTGTTATATATTTTGGATGTTGACCCTTTATCAGATAAATCATTTATGAATATATTCTCTTACACTCTAAGTTACTTTTTTGTTCTGTTGATGGTATCCTTTGCTGTATAGGAGCTTTTCCGTTTGATGTAGTCCCACTTGTTCATTTTTTTTTGAGAGGGCATCTCTCATATTTATTAATCAAATGGTTGTTAACAACAATAAAATTCTGTATAGGGAGTCAATGCTAAATGCACAATCATTAATCCATCTCAAGCCTAATTCTTGTCAGTCTCCAATCTTCTGAAGCATAACGAACAAGTTCTTACATGGTGTTCATTTTTTTATTTTGTTTCCCTCGTCTGGTGAGATGTGTCCAGGAATAAATTGCTTTCTTATGTTCAAGAGATTTTGGCCTATGTTTTTACTAAGAATTTTATTGTGTCACATTGTTCATTTAGGATTTTGATCCTTTTTGAGTTTACTTTGTGTATGGAGTTAGACAGTAATCCAGTTTCATTCTCTCACATGTAGCTGTCCAGTTTTTCCAAAACCAGTTATTGAAGATACTGCTTTTTCCCCATTGCATAGTCATGGATTCCTTATCATACATTAATTGACCCTATATTCATGGATTTATTTCTGGGATCTCTAGTTTGTTCCATTGATCTACGGGTCTGTTCTGTAATTTTAGTATAGCTTGAAGTCAGGGAGCATAATCTGTCCAGCTTTGTTCTTCTTTCTCAGGATTGCTTTTAGCTATTCAGGGTATTTAGTGGTGTCATATGAATTTTAGGATTATGTGCTCTAGTTCATTGAAAAATGATGGTATTTTGACAGGGATTGCATTGAATCTGTAATTTGCTTTAGGAAAGAGGGACATTTTGAATATTAATTCTTTCTATCCATAAGCATGGGATAGATTTCCATTATTTGTGTCCTCTTTAATTTCTCTCATGAGTGTCATAGTTTGTTCAGTGTACATGTCTTTCATTTTCTTTGTTAGATTTATTACTAGGTATTTTATTCTTTTTGATGCAATTGTAAATGGAATTGTTTTCTTGATTGCTCTTTCTGCTAGTTTGTTGTCAGTATATAGGAATGCAACATATTTATGTATATTAATTTTGTACCCTGCAACTTTGCTGAATCCAGTTATTCTCATAGTTTTTTGGTGGAGTCTTCAGGTTTTTCTATATATAGTATCATGTCATCTGCAAATAGTGACAGTTAACTTCTTCCTTACCAGTCTGGATGCATTTTGTTTCTTTATGTTGTCTGATTGCCGTGGCTAGGACCTCCAGTACTATGTTGAATAAAAGTGATGAGGATGATCATCCTTTCTAGTTTCTGATCATAGAGGAAAAGCTTTCACCTTTTTGCCATTGAGTATGATGTTAGCTGTGGGTTTGTTGAATATGGCCTTTATTATCTGAGGTAAGTACCCTCTTATACCCATTTTGTTGTGAGTTTTTACCATGAGTAGATGTTGAATTGTGTCAAATGCTTTTTCAGCATCTGTGGAGATGATCATGTGGTTTTTGTCCTTTTTGTTAATGTGGTGGATCATACTGATTGATTCATGAATGTCATACTATCCTTGCATCTCTGGAATGAATCTCACTCGGTCAAGATGAATGATCCTTTGATGTATTTTGAATTCAGGTTGTTAGCATTTTGTTGGGGTCTCCTTCATTTCTGAAGGACATCTTTGCAGGATTAAGTGTCCTTAGCTATCATTTTCCTTCCTCCAGCATTTTGAGTATATCCCATTCTCTCCTGGTCTACAATATACCTGCTGAGCAATCTGATAGCTCTAGGGGAGTTCCTTTGTGTGAGAGAAATTTTTTCTATTTTTTTTTTTTAAATTCTCTTTCTCTTTGATTTTAAGCAGTTTTATTTTAGTATGTCTTGGAGAAGATCATTTTGGATTGAACTGTTGGGGTGATCTCTTAGCTCCTTAAATCTGGATGTCTAAATTTCTCCCTAGATTTTGTAAGTTTTCAGCCATTCTTTGTTTAATTAAACTTTCTATCCCTTTAGCTCTCACTTCTCCTTCTGGGACTCCAATAATGCATACATTGTTTGTTATAATGGTGTCCTGTAAGGCAGGTCACTGGAACCACAATCACTCCCAGTGTCGCTGTGACACATAGTGTCTACCTTCCTTTCTCATTCCTAGCTAGCTACATCTCAGCTTTGCTGATCTGCGTAGAGTGAAACAGAAGGAGTACCTTTTTGCAGAGCCCCAAAAGGCTGGGGAATCTGGTTACTTACCCTCCTCTTCCTTTCCTAGTGAAAAGAACTGTTTCTAGCTTGGGAGTTTCCTCTTGGTGCTAAACAATGCTGGTTTTAGAGATGGGATGATGCAGGTCAAATGAAGCTCTCTTTCTTCCTTTTATGCATGGTTATTGCCAGGATTTTTTTGTTCCACTGTGTTGCTGAAGTTTCTTAAGTGGACTCCAGAGGTCTTCTAAAGTTCTTTGTGCTTGTGGATAACTGTCTAGTTGATGATCTTTGTGAGAGGAACAGAGGCTGGGATCTCCTGTGACATCTGAGTGACCTCACTCAGGTAATTTAAAATAAATCTTAATCAAAAGACAGTTCTCTAGGCAAGGCAGTGATTCAAAGCTGAAGCAGATGTACATCCAATCTACAAGAAGAATTTACTAGAAATTATAAGTTAAATACAGAGATAACTATAATATAATGTAGACATTGCTGTGGTACTGGTAAATTTCTGTGGGAATTCTGAGAAGTAATAATAATTTGACTGTAGTAACAACTTCTTCTATTCTAGACTCTGAACTAATTACTGAATAGCCACTACAAGCTTATGTATTAGGAAATAATCTTTTTCCCATTCCACAGATGAAGCAACTAAAATTAAGAGAAGCAAAGTAATTTGCCCAAGCTAGTATTTCTAACAAAAGGAGAGCTAAGATTTAAACCAAGATTTGCCTCCTTCAGCATTTATGCTTTGGACCACATCTTTATTGCTCCCTCCTGCAAGAAGCCTGCTCTTATTTCCCTGGTTTTAGGATATGACTTCATGTACACTGATATTCTTATAGGTGGGTATAAGTAAAACTCATAGGTAATCCTTCTGTATTCCATACTATTATTCTCATTTTAAGTGTTTAGTGAGTGCAATGAATCTTTAGTACCACAGTTTGGAATGATTCCTTTACATTAATACATCTCAATATATTTGGAAAGTTTCACTATTTATTCCTTCTAAGTTGCAATAAATATGGAACACCTCATAAGTGCATTCTTGTGTTGTTATTGTCTCCAACATTTCCTCAACATTTATTCATAGCCCACATCCCTTATTGACCAAATATCCCTTTGGCTCATGTTTTCTACACTCTGCCTGAGCATCCAAAAAATGCAACCAGTACCAACTGAAGCAGGCCTTTATGGACAAGCCGTTGAGAAAGTCCCAATTGGTATAATCTGAAAGTTCCCTAGCAACTTTCCATCCATTACCCATATTTCTGGCTCCAGAAAAAGTCATCACTTTTACTTACTTTAAAATAAAGTGGGAGAAACCCATTAATTGCTTACAAGCAGTTGCCCACTTCTGCTCACCTGTGTCTCTCGAACCCAGCTGCAAAAAGGGACCCCACCCAACCTCTCTGGTCCAGATATGCCCTTGCTCCCCCTTGTAATTGCCTACTGATATGGAGAAGCACCATTATCAAACCACTTGCCTACAGCTTGAGCCAAACCCTAATTCTCCATGGAATAGACACTGAAGAGCATGTATTCCAAGAGGTCAATAACTGGCTTTCATCCCCACTTTGCTGAGATAGATACAAAGCAGTACCAGAAGAAAGGTGCTTTCTTAGGGCACCTTGTATTTTCTAGTTTCAGTTTATCATAGTTTTGTTCATGAGTGACTAGAGAAACTGAGACCTATTTCCCTCAAACTTCCTGCTATATGGAAGTAAAGAAATGGATAGAGGGATAAGATATTTCAGTTTAGAAAAAAACACATAGGCAAAAGCTTTGAAATTCGAAGCCTTGGAGAAGATACCAGGAAGAATTTTCCTTTCTGTTTTCTTAGAGTAGAGAGGTTCCATGAAATGAAATATTTGCAAACTTTTTGAGAAAGATAAAAAGGCATTTAAAAAAGAGTTATACAGCAAATATCAAGGTGATTATTCTCTTACTATTGATACGTTTTTATAAATCTGAAGGATTATCCACTTGTGATTTAAGTAGAAACTACTTAACACAGTGCCTTATATATAGAAGTCGCTTAACACATCTTTGTGGAAAAAAATGAAAAACTAATGAGAAGATGGATTAATGATAAATATGGGGTCCTTTTCTATTAATATTACTCATCAGGTCCCAAAATATGCACCTATTTTGGAATTTTTTACTGGGATCATATAATTCCAGTGGAGATTGGGGGGGATTTTCTCAACCCAGGGCAAAATACCTTTAAAAGTGAAATCAGTCAAAGGGATAAATAAAGTGGGAGAAACCCATTAATTACTTATAAGCAGTAGTCCATTTATGCTCTCCTGTGTCTCTCATGACTTGGCTGCAAAAAGGGACGCCACCCAACCTCTCCAGTCCAGATATGCCCTCATTGTCTCTTGTAATTACCTATTGATATGGAGATATACTACGGCCAGGCAAGAGATTCTAGAAATATTGCAATTTTACCCACAGCCCATCTGAACAGAAATCTCGCCTCACAATCTACTCACTCCCTGTCTTTCACAATGGCCCTTGTGTGAGAAAACTGGAGCATTGTAACCAGACTAGTGACATACAATAACAACAGCAATAAAATCATAATAATCCTCAAGCCGGAGGATTCAGCTAAATTCAAAGTCCTATGTAGATTTAGTCCGTAGTCTGCCCATTCAACAAGTCGTCAGTAGCTGAATAGGTAGGAAGCTCACAGCAATCATCACATGACAGCTGCAGCCATGGGATAGGTCCAGGCTGCAGGGACTGTAGAAGAAAATAACCTTAAGGGTGATAAGATACATGTTTTAATGACACCAGTATAGGCAAATCTTATCCATCAGGTAGGATGCATGCAAGAGAGTGGTCCTGTGATAGGACAGTGGCAGGAATGGGATCTTGTCCTGGTCTAGTATACCAGACTTTCACCCCCGTCCCTGTGGGAGTTACAGATGTGTCAATATATATAGGGTTATGTGAGGTAATGCACTGACCATAAAGATAGAACAAAACTTCCTTTAAAGATGCTCTTATTTCCCAGATGCATTGGGTATGCAACCATGATCTTTGAGGGCCACTCTGCTATTACACCAGGAACACACAGGAGGCTAGCTTCCAGGCCTTTTTCCCAAGGTGCCAGAAGGGCCAGCCATCACTGGTCTGTGTGTCGAAATGTCCAGGGCCACATCCATGCAACAAAGTCTCAAAAGTTTAACTCAGTTGGGGCTGGCAGTAGGATGTTGCTCTGCTGACCATATCCTGGCTTCAATAACTCCTCTTTAGTTTGCACATACAGTGTATAGGAGAGGAAGCAATGTGTGTTAGCATGTCCACAGGGCTTAAGACTCCTTTTGGGGGGAACTGACCAGTCCTGTAGACTACTGGTGTCCAACTTCAGGCCAGATTTCAACACACCATTGTATATCTCTACCACGCCTGCCCCAGTAGGGTTATATGGTACATGAAACTTCCACTTGATTTCTAATTGCTGTACTTATTCTTGTAATGCATGTTCAGTAAAGTGGGTGTCTTGATCTCTCTCAATCACCTGCAAAGAGATGGGCAGAGGCCCAAGAGAGTCTATCTGCTACCTTACAGGGGGTATCAGCCTCTTTACTATTGCCCCATGTTGCTGAAGGACTCGACGTAAGTCCCTCTTAGAGTGCACAAGGCTCTCTTTCTAGTAGGCTCTGCTGACTTCTTCAAAGGTCAGTGACAAGCCCAACCAATGGGCTACAGCCCACATTGACTTTGGCCCCACATACAACAAACATTGATAAAACCATTGGGCTACATCAGAGGCAAGATTTTCTTGTAGCCAATGCACCTGGGACAATATGTCTGCTTCAGCATTCCCTGGGTATGCTGAAGGCAAATGGTCAGTCACATGATATACAGTAACAGTCTTAGTCTGACTGGAGGCCCATAGGTCTTGCCACAACTCTTGCCCCCAAAGGGGTCAGTGACCAACCATCCAGATGGCATGGCACCATGTTGGTAGCCACAGGGTCAAGCCCCAATAGATGGCCCAGCTGTCAGTATAGACAACTATTAGGGGAGGGCTCCTGGGTGGTCATGAGCCATACTGCCTGCAACTCAGCCCACTGGCTGCTCTTCCCCTCTCCATCCTCCATCCATAGTGTCTCAGTCTTAGGATGTAAAGCCATAGCCCTCCACTTTGGGGCTCCACAACTGGAGCATCTGTATACCAAGCATCTTCAGTTATAGGGGCTTTTCCTTCCTGATAAGGACTTTCAGCTACCAATGGCTAAAAAGCAAGTTCTTCCTGTTCTCCACTGGTATAGATCACAGGCCCCAATTAGCGTTGGAGTTCTCTACTTAAGGGGCAATTGGAGAGGGTGCTATGCTGCTGTAAGTATGAGCCCCTTTGGGCAGTATAGGCATCTGTGACATATCACTCTGTGGCCTTTGGGTCCAGTCTCACACCCACCAACTGGGTAGGTGGTTGTTACCTTGATTAGAGCTGTTCTGGCAATGGGCTCCATAGCCAGCAAGGCATGGTACACAGTAGTCAATTGCTTCTCCATCAAGGTATACAGGACCTCTGCTCCTTTCCATAGCTGTGACCAGAATCCATTAGGTTGGCATGTCTGTTCAAGCCACTGCCAAAGGCCCTATTCATAACCATCTTCAGTTATGGTCTTGATGAGTTCATTACACTCAAGGCCTGTACAGCCTTGACTGCTTGTTTAGCAGCAGTAAAAGCAGCTGCACATGTTTCATTCCAGTCCCACCTAATGCACATTTGGACCAACCAGTATAAGGGCTTCAGAATTTGTGCAAAGTGTGGGATAAACACTTTCCAGTAGCCCAAAAGACCCAAAAACTCTTATAATACTGCCACAGTGGTAGGGGTAGGAAAAGCCTGGACCTTGTCTATGACTGCTTCTGGGATAACTTTAGTTTTACTCGACCAGACAACCCCCAAGAACTTTACAGACAAACCAGGTCCCTGAACGTTAGTGCTGTTCACAGCCCATCCTTTCTCATTTAGATATTGCAGCAATCTAGGAACAGCCCCTTCTAAATTTACAAGGGAATCAGATGTGAGCATGATATTAATTTGGTCATATACACTGTTTGCAGTTTCTTCCATGTGGTCAATCTTGGGCAACAAGTATGTGACAAATGGTGGGACTGTGGAGGTGTCCCTGTGGAAGGACAGTGAATGTCCACTGCTGGCCTTCCCATGTGAAGGTAAACTGTTTCTAACTTTCCTGTACTATGTTAATAGAGAAGAAAGCATTAGCAAGGTCCACAACATAATGATACGTCCCTAGTTCATGACTGAAAGTGTCTATAGGGATGCCATAGAGAGCACAGAGCATGTGAATGGGATGTGACTTTATTGAAATTCCCTGTAGTCCATGGTCGTACGCCAATAGCTGTCCAGCTTTTCACTGGCCATACTGAGAAATTAAAGGGCTATGAGTTGGCTCTAGGATGCCTACCTTCTCCAACTCTTGTAGAATTTCTCCAATTTCCTTGTGCTCCCCAGGTAATTTATACTGCTTAGTATTTGTCACCTGCTGAGGTACAAGCAGAGCTACAGGTGGGTGCTTAGCATGTCCCCTCAGAACTACCTTTACCACATGTACCATCACTCTGAACTCACCTGCAGTGGTCTGTAACCACAGGCCCTACAGGATATCAACTCCCAAAATATATTCAGGGATGTGAGAAATGCACACAGTATACTTCTTTGGGGGTAAACACCCTATCCCTAATGGATTGAGGCTTTCTTCACTCTAATTGCCTTATACCCATAGCTATCTATCACAGCAGAGTTCCCAGGAAAATGCGCAGGCTTGCCACAAATCAGAAACGTTCAGCTCCTGTGTCCACCAGCACCAGGACACATTGTACATTCACAGGGGACCAATGAATTGCTAATTCTACATGTGGCCTCCAGTCCCCACCACATCCCCAAAGTGGGAGCCTTGACCCCCCTCAATCAAACCACGATGCCCAATCATCCTCCTGTGGGGGTGAGAGCCCAGGTGGAGCCTGAGCACTGTCCCCCAGGAAGTCTTGCAAGACAGGCCAGACATGGGGCTTTGCCTCCAGCTTCCGTGTCCTGGATCTCAGCAATTGGAACTGTTGCTCTGGCTTTAATTGGTGCCACAGTTTTAACAAGATCCTATTGGGCTGCCCATTAAGTTTTTCTTTCACTGCCCCAGCCTTTATCAAATCAACCCACATCTGGGTCCTCAAGACCTTCACAGGGCCCTTTGCACCTTTCCTTTCAGTTGTAGCCCATTCTTCCTTCTTATTCTTATTGTTTCAACCTCCCCCAGATCTTCTAAAGTACGAGTCGTCTCACTTATGGGTTGCCCTAGGTGGGGGCAAGAGTAGTCACTAGGGACCCAAAGAGAGGTCGTGTATACAGAGTAACAGATTTCTCATTCCTACGGTGAACAACTCTTCATCAGGGCCCTTGGGGTCCAAATTACACACGATATTTTTCATGCCCAGCTCCTGTAACACCTGCTGGAGCTCTGTATACATTTTTCAGCTGGTGGGCATGCATGGCAAATCACCCTGATTAAGCCAAACTGCCCTGATGGCTGCTGTCAGCCAATCCAGAAGCACCTGATTCCCTGAGGTATGAGGGGAACTTTGCAACCACCACAAGAGGGAAAGGTGAGTGGTCAGGGAAGCCATTCTACCTATTTCAGTACCCAACATAACAATGTTTTCCACTCCCATATCCCAGCGACACAAGAGCCATGTAGGCAGAGGTTCTGATGGTTTCTGCTGAAACCAGACACTCAGGTCCACCAGCTCATCCTGGGTGTAGGGGCAGAGCATGGAGTGCTCTACAACCTGGGGAGGGGGTGGTTCCTTCCTCTGAGGAGCCTGCGGTTGTATTTTTATTTTCTTATTTTTGACCAGGTGCGACTTTAATATGGGAGAGGCTGGTGTCTCGGGCAGTGGCTTCGGCAACAGATTGGCCCTCAGCCCCACCTCGTCATCCTCTCCCAACATCTCCTTTACTCTCTCCGGGGCTGAAGGCACTACTCTTTCTTTCCCTCTCCCATGGCCTCCTGCAATGCCTCCTGCCTTCTCCCTTGCTGCTAATGTATCTTCCAGGAATGCAACCTGTCTTCTCAATAACTGTCTCTCATTCTTAAGGGCATCCCATTCATCATCACCCATCCAAGAGATGCTGAAGTGTGTCTCTCTTCTGCCAAATTCTCTCTCTCTCCTCAATAACCCTTTCCACTATCTTGAAAAACAGACATCCTACAATCCCTGCTGGTACACAGCCACTCAGGGCTTCTAAGCAGTCTTCTAACTCAGGGAGGGCTAAATTTACAGCATCTGGTGTGTCCACTCTTCCCCAATTCTGGGGAAGGCCCCACCCCTCTAGGAGGTGCTTTACCTTAGACCAGTTCCCCACTAGAGGTTCCCCAGTTGGAAGCCCTACAGATAAGGGGCTCCCAGGTGAAGCTGCATCCTCTACTGCTGCCGCCACTAGGGCCTCCTCACCATTCACAGTGAGGGTTCCGAGCATCTCCCCACCATCTCTAGGGGCAGCCTGTCCAGGGGTCTCACCCATGAAGACAGATTTCAGGTTCAGAGTTCCTGACTACCACCAGATGTAATGCTGGAGGGAAAATATTTTCCCAGCCTAGGGCAAAATACCTTTGAAACCAAAAGCAGTCAAAGGGAAAAATCAAGTGGGAGAAACCCATTACTTGCTTGCAAGCAGTCATCCACTTCTGCTCACCCGTGTCTCTCATGACTGCAAAAAGGGACCCAACCCAACTTTTCCAGTCCAGTTATGCCCTCGCTCCCCCTTGTAATTACCTATTGATATGAAGATGGACTACTTCTCTCCACCCCTTGGAAACACCTACTGATAATGGAGATGCACTAAGGCCAGGTGAGAGATTCTGGAAATATTGCTATTTTACCCCAGATCTGTTTTGTGTTATATGCACACAAGAGGTCATTTAAGCCACTTTATATTTTTAGAATATTTAAAATGTTATCATAAATATTATTGGTAGCTTAAAAAAGCAAGGAATTGTAAATAGTTCAACATTTTAAAGAAGAAAATTATTTGCATTGTAAAACAAATAAATCCATTAAAACTGGGTACAACTGGAAACCTTTCAGGCTTATCCTAGCCTCTTATATATGTAAGATTAGAAAACTGTCAGATGTCTTATTATGTAAAACTGATAAATGGTGTACGAATAAAAACTAAAACATATGGTAGAAAGTATTGTGTTCCTAGTACCAGAGGTCATTCATGAAAGCAAATGAACATTAATCAGGGATTAATCTGCAGGGGAATGCTATAAAATGTCGTGAATTTCTCCAAAACACATGATTAAATCTTAATTATTTTTTTCTTAACCAAAATTGATTTATACTTGAAGAGGTGAAACTTCACTTGTCTACCATGTCCCTCATTTTGAGAAGGGGTAACTAATTGAATAGGTACAGAGAAATTTTCCAGTATATAATCATGACTCATAAATATCTGGCATTAATATAAAACACATATTTTTTTTAAAGAAGTTATTTTCAGTACTTGATTGGTTACTTTTAAAGTCACCTATTGCTGAAGATTGATGTGGGATTTATATACACTGAACCCTTAAATCTCCTAATATTTCTCAGCTCCTCAATGATTTTCTTTAAATTTAAATAGAGATAATTAAAATTCTCTAGAAAAGTAACATTACATTTGTGCAGGCATTTCTGTGGTACTAAAAACACATTTTTAGAATAAATTAATACTAGCATATATGATATTTAAAACTTTCAAGTAACTAATATAAATAAGGCTAAAAAAATAATTTTCTTACCAACACAGTAATTGCAGCTTAATCCCCTTCATGGGAAATAGATTTTAAATATAGATGTATGAGAGAACTATACTGTCTTTTTTTAAACTATTGGAATCTTTTGTCAGCTGAAAATATTTCCAAGTAGGGCAAATCATAAGATCTCTTTCAACAATTTCACTACCAAAGTATGAAAGAGAAAGGAAGAATGCCTAAAGAGTTTCAGGAAACATGACCCTGGAGGGATGAAGGGTGGTCTGGGCTCAATAGATGGAGCCTCCTGGTCAGCACAAGGCATGATGGGAAAACAGATATGGGGACAGGCACAAAGAGATAAAGAGATACTAGGAGTCAAGAAGAGAGCTAAATGCCATAAACTACATCTGTATGTGCAGAGATCTCATCTAATGTCCTAATTCTTCTAGTCAATGAAGGGACACTATCATCTGTGGTTGGTGCAATTCCTGCAAATTTCCTTTATGACCCCTATAGGACAGATTTATTAACCAGTCAACTTTCTTTAATAATTTTCAGCATTTTCAAATGTCTTGTTTTACTTGAAGGAATCTGTGATTCCAGAGGATTTTTTGTTTCCACAGGAATCACAGATTAATAGTAGAAGCCTGAGATTTGGTCCTTCTTATTCAGTCTTGTTAAGTGGCCCAAAACCATGGCCACAGTTTTAGGAGCACTTGACATCTTCTTTAGTAAAATCTGTAGCCTAATCTCTGATTGAGATAAGCACCCAGCAAGATTTTGCCAGCAGACTGTGGGAACTCCCTCATATCAAAGCCTAATGCACGCTATTTTCTTTTTCCCAATAGGATGGAGAGAAAACAACTATAAATCAAGCTGTTCTTTGTGAAACTAATTCAAGATCCCCTTGTGTGGTGAGAAAATAGGGATGTTTATGTCTAATGGAGGTTATAATAGTAACAGAATCAGATGTAGACTGGCAGAAACTGTTGGATGGATTCTGTGTGGGAAAAAAGTACTAAAATATTGCTTTGGGAATTTGCAAAACAAAACAACTACAAACAAAACCAATAAACAAAAACTCCAGCAGAAATAATTAAATTACTGTGGGTAATAATGTAAAATATTCTTTTTTTAAATCTAAACTGTTTGTTCATAAGAGCTCTCAAGATGAATGTATCTATCATGTGTCTGCGCAGAAATATAAATAGGTCAGCATTATTTGGAGGCTCTTCAAAGCAGAAAATGCAAAATAATTCTTCTTTCTATCTCCTTGTAACTCGCAGTTCTTACCAGACTTAAAGAGAATTGAACTTGAGTAATAGCTCCATTAGAGCTCTTTTCCAGGAGCTAGTTCCCGTGGTCTCACTGGGTCCAGCTGCTGATGACTCACAGAGGAAGTGGTAGAGATTAGGGTGTATGGGGGAAAAATCAGAACAGCACAGAAATAAAGCAAATCAACCAACCATTACCTTTTGTGCCAAACAGAACAATGGCTTAACTACTGTGGTTCAGAATGATCCATATTATTCCTCTCATTTATGCTATTCCTGTTGGAAGGACCACCAGGAAACCTGCAAAACACTATGGAACACACACCAGAATCCATGGCACATCTCAATTAATATTCCCTCCTGACTCAAGTAGAACAATGAAGAACATCAAGCAGTTTAATCTCCGGCAATAATTCCTTTTGTCAGGTTGAGAGGTTTTACCCTTGAATTAGGTTTTAGGATTTTCAAAATTAGTTAGTTATTCTACTTATTGTAAAGCAGAGAGCCCACATTTTATAAACACATGCATACAGCTAGGTAGAACATAATGAAGTCTGTGTGTCAGTTGGGGCATTGCTGCTATCAGTAATTTTTACTTGCTCTGAAATAAAATCAGTCTTTTATTAGCAAACAATTGTAACTAAACTGCACAGTTGTTAAAACTCTTCTTTCAATTTTCGTTAAAGGGATGGAAATGTAAATGGGTCCTTTATAACACCCAGTAGAGTTAAATTTGATTAGGAAGATTTTAAAAGGCAACATTGCATGGTTTAGTTACTGATGGACTGAAACATTTCATGGATTATAAAACCGCGTTTTCAAACATTTATGAATATATATTATATATATATATACATGTATATGAATAGATATACTTTGGGAGGATAGGTATTATTGTCTCATTGTTTTGTTTAATAACAATGAATTACAAACACTGGTGTAGAGAGGAGCTTAACTCCTTATTTACTGGTGAAAAACAAACATAATATTAAAATCATTAATCTGTCTTTAATATCAGTAGATTATTTATAATTTTGATACTATTTAGAATACTAATGAAGGGATGAGTGTTCTTTTTATGGTAAGGTCTATTTAGCTGGATGGCTGAGAAATTATCTTCAAACTATACAAATATTAGAAACTGTGGTTTTAGTGTTTGATAGATGCAATTTTTCTGATAAAAGCAATGATGGTTTTCTTATGTCAGTGTATGTTAAAACAGTGTAAAATAAACTTTGTAGAAGTTTTCCTAAAAAGTAACCTCAAAACAAACTTTCTTGTTTTACAATAATGAAATGGAAGAAATTATATTTTGAGGCCCTTAGATAAGATACAAGCTTTTTAATGTGTTTAATGGTTTGCAAATATAACATTCATGTTTTATTGACATGTAAATAAACATTCTTGTTTATTAACATGAATAAATGTAAAAGAATATTCTAAAAAATTAGTATTCAAATTTTTAAACAGTGCTTTATTGAATAGATTGAATTCAAGTTTATCTTACCAAATTCACAAAGTTTTAAGATCAAAAATTTTTTAAATTATTTTAAATGATTTTATTTGTAAATAAATCTATTTAGGTGGTGCTATCCTTCAATACTCTTTATTATTTTGCCAATACAATTTGTTGATTGGTCGGTCTTTCTAAGGCTACCTCTAAGTACGTTGTAGAATCAGAAATTGGACATATACATCAGACACAGTACTGGTATTTACTCACAATTCCCTTGGGCAGTGAAACCATTTGAGAAATTTTCTGATACTAGAAAACCGGCTCAATCAAATTTTCAAGTAATGTCTGATTTGATCAGCCATGGAGAAACGTCCTTACCCTAAAACATCATCTACTGAAGTTTAAAAATCAAAGAGCTGGGTCTTGATGCCTGTTTTCTGTCTCTGGACTTCCAATTTCGTTTAATCCAATGCAAAGCATGGACCTAATTATCTGTGTGAATTAGCCTACCCAGGATACTATTCATCAGAATTCTCAAGGCAACATTTACAAAGATATGTTTAGTCGTCCTAATACTCTAAATTGACCAAGTGCTTCACAACCTCAGCCTGGACTGGATCCCAAGAGATCTCACCAAGCTTAATTGCATGCTTCGCCCCTGCCTACGCTGGACTGCCGGTTTCTCAATGTGGGGAAAGAGAATTAAACTGGGCAGCTTTTCAGCTGTCTATCAGCTGTGGCTGGCAAGCAATAGGTTCTCTAAAAAAGAGGTTGAGAGTGAGGAGAAGGTGACTGGCATGACCGGGTAACAGTAATATATGAGAAATGCTGTGCTAATAGTAGTGTTTATTCAACAAATATTACTGTGCACCTACCATGGGCAAAAACATTTGCAGTTTTAGAAAGAAATGGGGACTATATAAAATCGAAAGAGATTTTGTCCTATGATGTTTAGTGGACATAAATCACCAATATGACAGTTTTGATCTGCAAAGATGTCATTTGCATAAAAATTAACTACATTTGTGTTCCCACATATATTTTTATGTTAACAAAGGTATTTTTTACCTACAAATAATTATTTATTGTTATCATTTGTACAGAAAAATGTTTTTCTTCCTGCCACAGGATAATAATCAGATATTTTTCTACTATGCAATTTTCACTATTATTCTCCATCATGTTTCTCTCAAAACTGCCGCAATTACATGGGAATTTGACACTATGGCTAATTTAAATGAAAAACCCATTGCATATTTTCTTTCCTGTAGTTAGTACAGCATCAGTATTTAATAAAAGTGTATCAAATGAAAGCACATTTCTACACAAGTGTATATATGGTTCAGGCATGAACATGTGTGTCTAAGCTCATATGTACACTTAACATACTTTACAAATCTCAGCATATTGGATGGGCAAATAATCCACTGTCTACAATAATGTTCTCAACTTTTTGGATCAAACAGTACTTCTCCTGGTTTGGCCAAATGCTTGCAAAAAATGACTATTTAGCTTTAATATGCATAGTTGTCTAATTGAGCTGCTATATTTTATTGCGTATGCCTATTCATTCTGTGAATGCTATATACTCAAGGTTAGAAAGAAATTAGTCTAGAATAAGCAAAATTTTAAAAAATCTACTTTGTTTTATTATTAATGTTACAAATCTAATATATCACATAAATATTTGATGGAAGCACGTAATTCATTATAATTCATTATTAAGAGTATTTCAATTTAATAATTTGAAATGTAGGTATTTATTTAAAGTTCTCCAGTTTTAAATCAAATTTATTTTGATACATGCTTAATGATTGTCACCACTGAAAAATCTATCAAGACATAAGGCATACTCACTACCCTATGAACCAGTACCTCTTAAATTACACTTGTTCATAATTTATAAATATACCATTAAATTGCTAAACCAACTACAAATTGAAGTGTTCTTTAATAAAATAAAAATTCTCAAAGATGAGCCATTTCTGTACATTTTGTTTAGAGGAAATATTAAATTTGTTTCTAATTGTATCACATTATATGGCATACTTATTACTGCTATTCATTAATATCATTCTTAATTTTTAAATGCAGAGTTTGATACTATTTTGCCAATACAATTCCCCAGTTCTTTGGCTAAAGATTAAATATTTTACTCTCAACCCATTCGTCTGAACATTGTCTTTATAAAACAAACAGATGACTCCTAGACATTAAATATTTAATTCCTCTAAGTTATCTTCAATAGCTGCTGTGCTCACTCATGACAATTTCTAATTAATTTTAAATGGCATTTAATAGCCATTGTTCAACAAGTACAAATGAACTAAGAGACATAATGCTTGTATTGTACAAAGATTGGCCTGTGTAAACTTTCAAATTAAATCCACACTGTAAGTCAAAGCTCATTTGATGTTTGCATTTCCTACTTTGCAGATGAGATGGTCTCAAAAGGCAGAATAGGCTAAAGATGTGTTGGACAACTCTATAAGTACAGTCTCAAGACTCTTGTCATCTTGGCTGTCTAAATTACTTCAACAGAACTCAAGGGAATTTCAAGAGGAGAAATGACATGACAAACAATTATATTCTAACACTCTATTTATAACAATGCCCTTTCAGATTATTGTTCCTCCAGACTGACACATCACTGTAATCCCAGGGATGAATCAAGGGACTTAAAGTTAGATCACGCACAGCTTGTAGGCAAGGAAAAAAAATACGAGTTAAGAGCTGACATTCAGGAAATATAGAGACTCAAGGATAAATTCATCTGGGATGAGCTTAATTTATCAATGTCAATAACAACGGTGAACACATTGCAAGAATACATGCATATTAATTGAAAATAATTCAGATTAAATCACTGCAGTTTGACATTTTGAGATAGGCACTTTATCTTTTCAAGAAAAAGAGCACTATAAAATCTTTAATCTGAAAACACATCTTAATTGCATGTTATCACCTCCTAATTGCTTCTATATTATATTAAACATTTTGCTAATTACTAGCCTGATCATGGTGTAAATAGCTTGAGGCAAGAGCTCACATCCAGCTGAAAACTATGAGCACAGGAGGGCCAGGAGGAAGTTCAGGGCTCGGTGGATTCATGGACTCCTGCCTTCTTCAGGGACTATCTAGTTATCTGAGGTTAACTCAGATCTCTGGTAAGATAAAGAGATAAAGAATCAATAGGGAAGATCAGAAATGTTTATTCATCTGTCAGAGTCTAGTACTATTCTTGGAAAAAGCTTGCATTCTTTCTGTTATTATAAATATGTTCTTTTGTGATTTTCTGACTTTACGATAAAAATAGACTTAGAGAAAGATAATTTTGCATCCACTAATTAATTTTGATCTCCAGGACTTTGTCGGGATGAGGTGCTGATAAATATAGATTCCTTATATGGAATCTTTGGCCACTATGTTTATGCAAACTTTTATATATACTCACACTTAGAGTTGTTTTTCAAAGTAATGAATAATTTAGAATGGATAAAATGTCTGTAACTGAATACAAATGCTTCTTTGAGAAAATTAACCAAAATAGCAACTACATTTTTCCATATCATCAAAAGTATATGTAAGGAAAAGATAATAGTCCTCATTAGTTAAAAAAAGAAAGATGAGAGCAATTAAATCATGTTTGTTGATAGAATCCTTGGCAAAAGTTTTCTTTAACTCTTTTTTTCTCCTTGCTCTCCTCTTTTTATTCTTAAATAATAATGTCTAATATTTTAAAGAATTTAAGGAACTGGGTTGATTCCACAATATTTTTCAGGAGGAAAATTTGCCAGGACATAATAAAATGCCCCAAATATTCTAAACTGTTTAATGCATCTATTCCACCTCTAAGAATTTTCCGTATGGAATTCATACTAGAAGAATATGTTTTGTGAAGTTTTCTATGATGTTCTTTATCATAGTACTATTAATTAGTTTAGTTGTAAAAACAATGCTACAATAGAAAATTATAAACATTCTGATAATCACTTGGGGTATTTTTCACTATTCCAATTTCTTCTTTTCAGGAACATGCTAGGACTGCATCTCTCCCTGCTCCATCCCTTGAAGTTTCAAGACAATTGCTATGGACTAAATTGTATCCCCTACCCAAATCATTTGTTGAGGCCCTAAACTGCAATGTGACTGTATTGGGGTATAATGCCTCCAGGAAGGTAATTAAAATTAAAATTAAATGGGCCCCTAATCTCTCCTCCACCCACTGTGTTTGCACAGAAGAAAGGCCATGTGACAACACAGTGAGAAAGAGGCTGTTGGTGGACCAGGAAGAGAGGCCTCAGAAGAAATCAACCCTGCCAGTGCCTGAGTCTTGGAGAAAATTAATTTCTCTGTTTCTGTTATGTAACAATGACTGGTATTTTGTTATGGCAGCCCAAGAAGCCTAACAGAGCAACTTACGATGGGCAATACTGCACGAGTGAGAAAAATAAAACTTTTTTGTTTGATTGTTTTAAGCCCCTGTGACTTGGGGATTTTTTGTTACCATGGTGCAATCTAGCCTAACCTGACTAATATAAAGCTGTTTTTATTTATCTGTATTTGCTTGTTTTACAGACTATTTTCTGGGTAACAAGTAAAAATATATTTCATGATATAAAAAAGGAAACAATTTTATTAGCATTAAAGAATTACTAGAAAAAAACTGGATTGTTACTCTAATATGCTACAATAACATAAGTGGCCTAATTTAGGAAAACTTTTTAGTTAAATTAAACCATCCCTTATTTTCTCCTTTGTAGTGCTTTGCTTCTTCTCCCCTTTACATAACTGTGTGTGTACCATAAGTTCTCCTTTTCATATAAACATATTTCTATTTCTACTATTACTGATACAATTGACTATAAATATTTGCTGTATTAATACTTTGTAAAGACTTTTGAAGGTGATTCTTCTGATTTCTGTTTAATTTGGTTACACGCACTGCATCTGGTATTGGCTTCCATGAGGCCATTGATCTTTCTTTAATTATCCAGAGGACAAAAGATATCTTTAATAAAGAAAGAGAAAATAAATACGGGAGGGAGGAAATTAATCTCTCTTCTTTTCATTGAATGATATTAGCCTGGTCTTTTCCAGGTACTTTATTATTTTTTCTATTTAATTACAGCTTGATGTCATTCAAAGACCTTTTTCAATATTAGCCACTTCTACATGCTTTTAATTACTGTAGCACTTCTTACTTTTATGGGAGAAAAAAATGCCTAACTTAAGATTTTGATTATTTTATTTTTTTCCCTCTATTTGTAAGAAATCTGTTGTCTTTACCTATGTCCTCATGTATCCACGTCTCCTTCTGGTCCTAAGGTGTAGTTTCCTATCATTTTTATCACATGTGATTCTCTGTTATGTTTCATTTTAAAGAGAATTATAATACTGACATCATTGGGTGGTCATGAGGTGAAGTAAACAGAGCCAAGTTCATGGCGGACTTCAACAGTATTCTCTTTTACTTCCATTTCTTTATTATAGGAAATTTTTTTGAAAATTATTTTCTATATTCAATAAAGTTTATAACCTGTTTAGACTATGATTAAGTTCTTTTATACCACTACCATGTGATGTTTCTTGGTAGCCACATCTTTCCTAATTGCTCCTGCCTTTTTTCCTTCCTTTCTTTTTTTTTTTTAAAGCATACTCTTAGGTTCTGTGAAATCTTGTGCTGATTAAGATTTTATTTTGAGTGTTTCATAAATCAAATAATTATTCATAAATATTATAAATTCCTATAAAAATACTGAATTTTTCTTCAGATACATCTAAACTTAGTTGAGTGGATGACTTTCCAATTTCTTTTTAATGCAAAATACTGTTATTACATGAGACATGGACTGATTTTTCAACATTGCTATTATGTGTTGACTAACTCACCACAGAATGTGAAACATTGTAGAAGGTTCTTTTTGGCAAGTTTATTTCCTATTCTTAGTACTACAGTGCACATATTTGTGTGAATATGTTATCTCATCCATATTCAAATGTAATATCACAATAGCTAGTAATTTCTGATAGAACTGATACTAAGTAGTAAAATATGGTCTATTAGCTGAGTTCTAAATATAAAAATATAAATATATGCAGATATATATTTACGTAGCAATTTAATAATAATATAAATTACGTTAACTATGTGTAGCAGCAGAGGCTATGCCCTTCTGAACAGATGAATTTTCCTCAGAGGACACTGCTTAGTTCATTTATCCTAATGAAGCTTTCATTTACGCAGAAGTTACTCCTTGCTTCCTTCTTGCTCCCTTTTCTAAGAGCTGAAGTTGTTGACTGCCTTTTCTGAAAAAATGGAGCAATTCTGTTTAGATTAAAGAGAAATTCTGAATGTTTGCAACCTGGCTTGAGATAAAAGTACATAGGGGTTTTGTTAATATGGGGAAATGAAGTGATTCTTGAGCAAAATTCAGTAATTTTCTAGCATCACAAAATTTTAACATGGAAAAGGACTGAATGATTATCTAGACCTTTTCATTTTACACATAATAATAATGTGACAGAGCATAATTAACTTGTCTAAGATAGTTAAGCAGAAGTATTTAGGCCTGAGTAACTCACTAACTTTTATTTGTCCTATACTGTTCAGACAGGAGGAGATGGCCCAATGGCATTTCCTTCCACTTCTGCAGCTTGTAGAGAAGGCTTGTAAGCTGTATATGAACAGTGAGATGGAGAAACCAGCTCAGGGAGCATAAACTTGGCAATATACATGAAATCAGGAGGTTAGCATTTATTCAGAGGTATTAGCATAAACTGTAAGTTACATTAGCTTTGTTGCAAGCTAACGAACTTCTGCAGACCTTAACTAGCAGTAATTTTATAGACCTCTGTGAGTTATTCCAAAATTTGGGGCATTTATTTTTTTCTTTGAGGTATGTATGTAAATTGGCAAGTTAAATGGGATAGCTTTGTTTAAAACCTACAGTGAATTCTTTTCTATGTTTTTTAAAGCAGTGTAACTAATGTTTTCCTACCACTAAAGTCATTTCTCTTTCTTTATAGATTGAATTTTAATCTTTCTAAAACACTACTTCATTATATCACTTTTTTTCTTTTAAAAGTCAGAGGCTCCCCATTACCCAGAGTAGAACCAAAATTTCCCCAGGCCACACCAGCCTATGGAAGCAAATGAGATCGTATTAACGTTAATACCTGGAATGTCACTGCCTCCTGCCCTCGCATGCATTACACAGGACTCAGACCCCTTGCAAAGCACATACCCCACCCCAGTACTTCTGGGAGTCCCCAGAGGGTGTTTCACTATTATGCCAAACATGTTCACTCCCACTGGGCTTGGTTACTACCTTGCTCCCATTAATAGTTCACCTATTTTATTACTTTTATTCCTCAGGCCACAGGCAGGGCAAGCTCACAGTTCCTTTGTGCATCACAAGAAGCCAGGTGCTGTGAATGCAAACCACAGTGCCATTCTCGAATTTGCCCTGCTCCCTCATCTCTGCCCTTCACCTTCTTCTGCTGCTGGGGGTCCCTGCTGCTCTCAAATTCCTGTAGTGCAGGCAGGCAGCACTGATGTTCAGATGCTACCATTATTCTGTTGGGCACTTTTTCTGGGCAGCACTACCAATGCCCTGTAGTTGCCAGCAGCCCATGGGTTGCCAGCAGCCCATAGGGGTCTACAGAAAAGAGTGGCACAAGCTAGAACCCTGTATGGGCCATTAGCCATACTGTGTCATCCCCAATGATGTACCAGGTTTTCTTTCTTTTTTAGTTTATTTTTACTTTTTAGGTTATGCAAGGGTAGCAAGAGAGGAAAAATACTTTGTTTTCAATCAGTGAAACTGCTGTTTCCCATGGTGCTGGCCAATGATCATGGTCCTGGCCAATATTTACAAGGTCAGCAATCTAGTCCAGGTGGCTCCCTTCTGCTTTTCTTCTTTAGCAAAGACAGCAGAAACTCCTGTTTCCTCCCTCCCCTTCACTTCCCGTTCTGCCAGGCACTCACTCCCTAAACTCACTCCCCCTTGCTTGCTTGCTGTGCTCTTAGAAATGTTGCAGATACAGAAGCAGAAAGATATATATTGCTGCCCTTGCCTTTGTTCGGGGCTCAGACCTTGGGAGATTATTTCCCTTTGAGCCCGCCAGGGTGAAAAAATAAAACCTCAACGCTCTAAGACTTCTGAGTGCTGCTTGGTTCTTCTGTCAGCAATCCAGTTCAGGTTTTTCCATAAGAGATTCTGTGAGATTTGCTCCAGGAATGGCATCCCATGGGGACTCACCATGTTGTCTGTGCCAGCAAAGGCTCTTGCACTGGTCGGGCTCTCCAGGTAAGCTGAGCTCTCTGAGAAGCTCAGGTTTCCATGCCCACGTCTAAAGTGCAGGTCTGGGTGTCTGCTAGGTCCTCAGGTCAGAGAAAGATTCATATATTTGCTTGGATCCACAATCTTGCTTAATTCCACCTGTTTGAACCAGTGCCTCACTGCAGTATCATCCCTTTTCGCTTCCCAGGTAATCCTAACTGCGGAGGTCAAACTGTGTGTCATGCTCCTCCAACACCCCCAGCAGTCTCTATTTTCACATCAAACTCAGCAACTGGTGCAACACTTCTCCATAATCTCATAGATAAATCTGCTTACACCTAGGCCCATAGAGAAGTGTAGTAGGATGTTTTAGATGGTGTAGGCATGGTCAACAGCAAAGTGCCAGCTGACTGCTTCCCCATCTCTCCCCATCTCTTCTCACCACAGGGGTTCTTCTTTGTCACCCTCCTGGTTTGGTCCAGGCCTCCTAGAATTCCGATTCTCTACATAAAAATCTGTCTTCTGGCCTCTGATAGCTCATTACTTTCTTAAACAGAGCAATTTAGCTCCCTCTTAATCTTTCCTTCAATTGTCTATCTTCTACCACTATATGCTTATGTGGGAGCAGAAACTAAAGCTTATCCCCCTTGGGGGAGAGTATCCTATCTCTCTTTGCCCTCAAGAAAGTGTTTGCCACTCTTCTGCACAATCCTTGCGTAAATATAGAGACGCAAAATGAAATTTTTGGAAGGTGCCTGATCTTATTAGTCTCTTCAAATAACTTACCACTTTTTCTCCTAATAATCAGACTCTATTCAAAGGCCCTTTGTGTGATCCTGCTGTTTTAATTTGCTAGGGCTACAATAACAAAGTACATCAGACTGAGTGGTTAAACAACAGAAATTTGTTTCTGACCTCACATGCATGGTCTTTCTTCTGTGTGTGTCTTTGTCTTAATCACCTTTTTTTATAAGGACATCAATCACACTGGATTAGAACCCACCGTAATGAACTCATTTTAACTTTAATTACTTCTTTAAAGATCATACTTCCAAGTATATCCAAGTATATAGTCACCTTCTGAAACAGTAGGAGTTTAGACTTCAATTTATGAATTTGGAAGGAAGGGGACATAATTTAGCCTGTAACATCTGCTTTCCTGTTTGGCCTTGATATTTAGATATTTTATGCCCTCCCGTCAGGGCATATTTTCTCCTTTTTATACTCAGCCAAGCAAAGAGCTTTTGACTGCTGATTCCTCAGGCGCTAGGGAAGGAGGGGTCACCATCGTGGTGAACCTTTTCCTGAGTCCAGCCCCATCTCTCTGACCAAATTCACTGGGTAAGGATTTTCATCAGGAGGACACCCTGCCTCCTTCAACTACACCTTAGGAAGTTTTTCTTCTGCAAAGAGAGAGATTAAGGAACCTACTTATCTTTGTCATTTTCCCATTGGACCCAATTAGCTAGTCCTGTTGGTCTCTCAGCTCATTTTCCAGCAAGGAAGGCCAGGGAAGGAGTCTCCTCACATACAAATACTCTTAAGATACCCTTTTTGGCCATAATTAAAATAAAATGTAGATGTTTCAAGATATAGACTTTAGAGAAATCTTTTGTTGTATTACATCCTACTTTCTGCATATATTATATGTTAGATCTTTAGAATTTTGTTTATTCCCTCACCTAGAATGTCCCCATTCTGCATTCTTATGTCATACATGCCACCAATCTTTTAGAGCTCAGATGTTCTTTTTGAAGGGTTCTTTGTAACTCTAATCTCCTTCTTGCTTTTCCAATAATAGCTATTAACTACACATTTAAAGCATGTTACATCACAATTACAGGAGCATCCCTTCATTTTTGTACTTTAATTACTTATGTCCTATAATGACCCCTTCTAATGATTTTCAGTATTGATCCAGTTTGTGCTATAAAGAGTTAAGCCATGGCAATTATTTATTTATTTATTTTGACAAAATTAAATTTTATCTCATAATTTAGTTGTATTTTATTTTTTAAACAATTTCCTTAATGTCAGAGGAAGTACATCTTTGAAATCCTTACAACATTAGCTGAATATTTTATTCAATATTTATAGCCACTAGTGATTTGTTGACTAGTAATATTTGGGAAATCAGTTCTGAAAAGAAAAAGACAATGTATTCAAGCCAACTATCTAATATCTAATAACAATTCAAAAATAGGCATTGGATCATTGCTATGACCCAGGCATCATAGCAGGTACTGGGTGTAAAAATTATTAGTCATGAAGGCTCTATCTAGCAAGTAAGAGATGAAGACTAATCAAGACGTCCAGAGTAGAGAATGAAGGTCATATGTAGAAAAAAATGAAAAAAGCGGGATTTTAGAACTGTTATGTTAAAGCAGTATAAAGAAATATGGTAGTGAAAATACAGAGGGAGACTTTATAACAGAAATTCTCTTATGATTCCTCAAGGATCCTAGGAGGCTGGAACAACTGCTCTCAGGAAGAAGAAAAGGACATTTTGTCCCTAGAAGCACAGTCTCCACAGAACTCTATTAGCTCTGCTCACAGGCTCTGATAACTGCATTCCACTTTGCATCCTATTCCACATGCATTGCCAGCCATGCCCATGGCAGGTTATCTCATGCTCAATAAAGGGACCTTAGGTCTCTTCAGGACTTTGTGGGAGAGCCGTTAGTAGAGTCTGTGATAATTTGCCATATCTTTTTTGACAATTTAGCTATTGTTAGCCTTTAAGAAAGATGATATAGGACACTGCTTTCTTGGGTGCCTTTCTCCAAGGGCACTCGGATCCTCTACAACCATGAGTAGATAAGTAAACATTAATGCTTACTCTACTAGGAAATAAGTAATTAATGAAATAGAATAAGATCTTCTCAAACCTCTATGGAACTTAGAGAATCATAAAACAAAGGTAACAGTAAAAGCAAACACTTTGAAGGGTTCTAGGGAGGCTAGGTGATGAAGAGACAAGAAAATAAAGAAATAAAGGGAGAAGAAAACTATAGGAAGCATGAGGTAGAAAGAATAAAGAGATTCCTTGATAAACTATTAGGATTCTTGAAAGATAAAATATTCTGGTAGTCAACAAGTACACATGCAGATAATTAACATCAGAGGATACAACTTTTACAGATTTTATAAAATCACGTTTAACAAATTACTGGGAAGATAATGAAAATTTAAGAGATAGTGTAGAGTATCTGCCAAAGAATAATGGTTTGTACTTGTATCCTGATTACTTACATTGTGGACAATCTGCAGTTCAGGTCTTTCTCCATTTGGATGAGGATCTACCAAGGCAAATTCTCTGTTGGTTCTTATTCCCTGGAGGAAAGGATCTTGAATAAAATAATTCCAAACATGCAAGCAGTCTAATTACCACTAAAAAATGAGAGCAGGGCTGCTCTCTGGATGTGTCCTCAATTTGGACACAGTCTTACAGAACATGTAGTTCATCAATATACACAAGGTTAAGATAATAAGAGACAATCTTCCCTGCTTGTTATTATGTCAGGTATCAGGCTCTTTTTTATAAAAATTATAAATTTGTAATGTAGATATTGTCTAATTTTATAGTGGGAAAAAGTGGATGCTTAAGGAGGGTTGGCTGCTTCCAAAACTCTATGCCTAACAACTACGTCATTTCTGACACACATTCTACAGCCACTGCTGGATTATTTCCAGTGATAGGAAGCTGCTGCTGCTGCATAAGATACCAGATGTGAGGGCAATAATGAACTTTAGGTTTTCCTTCTCAGGCTAATTGTATATCTTTTTTTTGTTTGTTATTTTCACCCATGTCTCATACCAGACCTATGGAGTTACAAAGACCAGTCTTTCACAAAATGAGCTTTACACATATAAAGAGATAATACCAATTTTACAAAACCATGCTTTGATTTTTTTTCTCCAGAATAATCATCCTTAATTTTTTCCAATTGCCCTGGAAAAATTTCAGGCATAGCAGAATCACATTTTATCCTACTTTTAATATGTTTCAGCCCATAAAACCTTTCCTAAGTGTGCAACCATACATAAACACAGCCTTTGAGATGGAGTCTGAACTGCTGCAGAATGAGAAACGAATGCTTCCTGGATATGGAGTCTCCATATTGTTAATAAAGCCAAAGACTAAAATAGCTTTTTCTGATAGACATATGACAATGAAGATTCTTTTGAGTATGTTGTTTACCAAATCATCATGTCTTCATGTATTGGTGCATTAAATTATCATTTTGAATTTCAAGATAAATTATTAATTTTATCTCCAAACTTATCATGCTTTTTCAGTCTGTTGAGAGTTCTTAAACCTTGATTCTGCCACCCAACATATTAGTGGTTATGTCTTTGTGCCACCCATATATCCATACAACTTTCCATATATTCAGACAAATTATTGGTAAAAATATTGATTGAAACAGGGTTAACAATAATGAAAGGAGTTAAAACAAGAATTATTCTTATTATAGGTAAATTCATTGAGTATTTTTATGCTCCAAGCACTATTCTAAAGTAGTGTATGTGTATGATTTCATTTGGTCCTCAAAACATCCTTATATAATAGGTTCTTTCTTCTTTTTTTATTAAGGTGAAATCCACATAACATATGATTAGCTATTAAAGAGTATACAATTCTTGGCATTTAGTGCATTCACAGTGTTGTAAGCAACCACTTCTTTCAAGTTTCAAAACTTTTTCATCATCTCAGAAAAATACTACATAACCTGAAAGTAATCATTCCCCTCCTATTTCCTGGCAACCACTAATATTTTCTGTCTCTGTGAATTTGTCTATTCTGGACATTTCATATAAAAGGAATCATATAATATATGTTCTTTTGTGTCTGGCTTCTTTAATTTAGCCTAATGTTTTCAAGGTTCATTCAAGTTGTATCATGTGCAAATACCTCATTCCATTTCTATGGCTAGATAATATTCCATCACATATGTATTACTTTATACATTCATCCATTAATGGACATTTTGTTTGATGGACATGTTCATCTATTATGAATAATGTTGTTACAACCATTCCTGCACAAGTTTCTTTGTGGACATACATTTTCCACAAAGTTTTCCACATACGTTTTCATTTCTCCTGGATATATTGCTCAGAGTGGAATTTCTGGGTTATGTAGTAATGTAATGTTTAACTTTTTGAGGAAATGGGAGAAGTGTTTTCCATGATGGCTATCACATTTCACATTTCCAACAGCAATGTATGAGGGTTCCAGATCTTTGCCAGCACTTATTTTCTTTTTTTCTAATTAAAGCCATCCTAGTGAGTGTGAAGTAGTTTCTCATTTTGGTTTTTGATTTGCAATTTTTTAATGAGTAATGAAATTGAACACCTTACTACATCTCTGGGGAAATATCTAGCCAAGTCCATCACCCATTTTTTAATTGAATTAATTGTCTTTATATTATTGTAAGTATTCTTTATGTATTCTAGAAAATAAACCCTCTCAGATATAGGATATCCAAATAGTTCCTTGCATTCTATAAGCTGCCTTTTCACTTTCTTAATAATGTCACTAGGTGCTCAAAAGTTTTAATTTTTATGAAGTCTGATTTGTCTATTTTTAATTTTGTTGTTTGTACTTTTATATCAAATCTAGGAATCTATTGTCAAATTTGAGGCCATAAAGAACTTATGTTTGGGTCATTGATCTATTTTGATTTTATTTTTATATATAGATTAAGGAAGAGGCCCAATATCATTCTTTGGCATGTGGTTACCCAGTTGTTTATCACCATTTGTTGGAAAAAATTACACTTTCTAAATAAAATTATCTTAGCATTTTGTCAAAATCAGTTGTGTGTAGACACTGGGTTTATTTCTGGACTTTCAATTCTCTCCCATTGGTCTATATGTTACTGTTACCCCAGTATCACACTGTTTTGATTACTGTTGATTTGTAGTAAGTCATGAAATTTAAAATGTGTGAGTTAACCATTTTTTTCTTTTCCTATATTGTTTTTAGTGATTTAGGGGCCCTTGCAATTTACTATGAGTTTGAGGATAGGTTTTTCCATTTCTGCAGAAAAGGCAACTGGAGTTTGATAGAGATTGCACTGAATCAGTAGATTACTTTAGGGAGCATTGCCATTTTAACAATTTCAGTTCATAAACATGTGATGACTTCTATTTAATTAGGCATTCCTTAATTCCTTTCAGCAATTTTTTTTGTAGTTGTCAGTGTTTAAATTTTTCATTTCTTGGTTAAACTTATTTTTAAGTCTTTTATTATTTTGATTTCATTGAAAAAGGAATTGTTTTCTTTATTTCCTTTTAGGAGTATTTACTGCTGCTGTAGGGAAACACTCCTGATTTTTATAGGCTGATTTTATACCCTGCAACTTTGATTCGCTCTAATAGTACTTTTGTGAATTTTTGACATTTTCTATGTACAGAATCATGTCATCAGCAAACAGAGATTGTTTTACTTCTTTCTTTCCAATTGGTACCATTATTTCTTTTTCTTGTCTAGATGCTCCAGTTAGATCTTCCATTGCAATGCTGAACAGCAATGGCAAAAATTGACATCCTTGTCTTTTCTCTGATCTAAAGCTTTCAGCCTTTCACCATTGACTATATTAGCTGTAGATTTTTTCATTAATGTCCTGCATCTTAGTAAATTCCTTTCTACATGAGCACTTTTATCATGGAAGGGTACTGACATTTTTCAAATGTTTTTCTGCATTTGTTGAGATGATCATGTGGATTTTGCTTCCCTTTGTTCTAAGTACACAGTGCACTACGTTAATTCATTTTCTAATGTTGAGCTGTGCTTATAGTCCTGAGATAAGTCCCACTTGGTTGTGGTGTACAATTTTTTAATGTGTTGTTCAATTTGGCTTGCAAGCATTCTGCTGAGGAATTTTGCATCAGTATTTATAAGGGATATTGATCTGTACCTTTCTTTACTTGTGGTAAAGAATGGGTTACCTCATAGAATGGGTTAGGAATATACCCTCCTCTTTCTTTTTTGGAAGAGTTTGAGGAAGATTGGTGTTAACTCTTCTTTAATGATTTGGTAGACTTCACCACTGAAATCATTTAGTCTTGAACTTTTCTTTGAAGGTTTTGACTACTGCATCTGTCTCTTGCTTTATGTCAGCTGAGCTCTTCTATTTCTTCTCAAATCAGTTTGGTAATTTTTGTGTTTCTAGCCATTTTATCTTAATTATTAAATTTGTTGATATACAACTGTTCTTGATGCTCTTAATACCCCTTTCATTTTATAAGACTGGTTATAGAATCTCCATTTGCCTTTGGGACTTTAGTTATTTACATCTGCTCTTTTTTGTCTTAGTCTAGCTAAAAGTAGTTTTGTTGATGACCTTTGTCTGTTTTGTTGGCCTTTTCAAAGAACCAACTTGGTGTCATTGATTCTTTCTAGTAATCATCTTTGGGAAGCTGATGGGAACATCATATCTTTTTCCACAAAAAAATAAGGAAAACTCAGGAGGAGCTTTTGGATAGTTGTTACATAAGTTAATTTAAGACTTGAAGAATATCAATTCTGCAGCTGTAGAGCCTGAGTCAATTCAAAAACTGATCTAACATCTTAGTATTTGTAAGTAGTGACTTTCTTCTTCCATTGATGTACTCATAAGCTTCTTTACAGCTATAGCAATAAGTTAGAAGATAACAAAAAAAGTTAATGAAGCTGATATATTAAATGTACCCTCTTCTTAAGTGTACTGTAAGGAAAGGCCTTAGAGTTTGATGGTGTCAGGGAGATATTATAAAAACCATTGATTTTATCAGCTCTCTTAAGCAATTTGGCCAAAATGATATTGCTCTCTTGGAATGTGCAGCTTGTTTTATTGCAGTTGGTAGACATTGCATTTTTTTTAATTGAATGTTTATAGTAACCCTACCTCCCGCAAGTCTGTAGGCACCATTTTCCCAAAGGCATTTGTTCACATTATGTATCTATGCCATAGTTAAGTAATTCTCATAATATTTCAAACTTTTTCATTATTATTGTATTTGCTATGGTGATCTATGATTAGTGATTATGACTTGTTACAAGCTCAGAAAGATGACGGTTAGCATTTTTTAGTAATAAGGGATTTTTCTATTAAGGTATGTACTTCTTTTTAGACATAATGCTGTTGCTCACTTAGTAAACTACAGTAGAGTGTAAACATAACTTTTACATACACTGGGAAACTAGAAAGTTCATTTGACTTGTTTTATTTCATATTCACTTTATCATGGTGATCTGGAACTGAACCTGCAGTATCTGTGAGGTATGCCTGCATTTTAAATATGCATAAAGCTTATAAAACACAAGGGGGAAAAAAGCACTCAAATACTTGAAGAAAGACTTAAACAAGAAACCAAGACAGCTGGTAAAATAAAGTGGAAATTTTACTGATGCAGACTTTGGTTTCCTTTCAATTATAGCTCTACTTTGCTGCTTAGGTCTGTGGTTTTTAAATGCCCCCCAGCTGTCAGTCTGAAATGGGCATTTGCCAAATACCCAACTCACGTTGTGTCACCCTAAACACAAATCAAATTAGAATCAAACCTTTTTAGAAAGTCAGAGAAGAAGTGAAGAATGATTTTAAAATGTGTAGTTTCCATTTTCATGGAACTCTTATTTTCTTGATTCCCACTAGGGCAGATGTGTTGAAATTCTAAAAAAAAGTGTTCTTATGACAGAATTCAGCAAACCAAATGAAACTTTGTAAGATGCAAGAATCGTAAGTGCTATTAAATTACCCTCAGCCTCTATCTTTCATGGCAAAACGCAACTGGTTTTAAATACTGCTCACAGTTGTTTAGAATCTCACAAACTTTTGGAAGTTATGTATTTCTAATTTCAGTTTATTAAAGTGTAATAAGCATCTTCTTTCAAAAGAAGTGCTAGGAAACCAAAGACTTCCATGTTTTTTTTTTTTGCTGTGTGTTTTTTTTCATGCAGTATTTTTTTCCCAACCCATTATTGCATCCAGTTAAACAAGATAAAAAAAAAAACAAATACAGATTCAAGATAGCATCATGAGAAGTGAGACAGAGAACTCCTCCCCAAACCACATGTAATAAGAAAATATAGTTAATACAACTAATCCTAAAAGAGAAACAGAAAGGAAGACTGCACCAGATTGCATACAACTGCAGAACAGAGCATACCTCACGAAACAGGATAGCGTAAGAAAGCCTTGATCCAGCAGGAACCAAGCCCTTCTCCCCTGCCAGCTCACGGGAGGGAGGAAGAGAAATGGAGTGAGGAGGAGGTGGAAGCCTAGGACTGCTGAACACCCAGCCCTGGAGATGTGCTTTAGGAGCACAAACCTACAATGCATGGAGGAGGAGGAAAAGATGGCAGTGTGAGTAGGGTGGTGGAAATCTCCTTCCAAAACCATATATATTTTGAAAATACAGCAAATACAACTATCCCTAAAAGAGTGACCAGAAGATACAGTACAAAAGCCACGCTACATCTGCAGGAACCCAACATCTCATGGAAAAGGGTAAGATAAAAAGCCATGACACGGCGGGACCTAAGCACTCCAACCACCCCAGCTCACTGGTGGGAGGTAAGAATCAGAGTGGGGAGGGAGTAGAAGCCCAGGACTGCTAAATAACTAGCCCTAGTAATCTGCCCTGGGAGCACAGACACACATTGCATGGTGCTCTGGATATGAGAGGAGTGGAAAAGCAAAATACAAGACTAAGAGTGCGAACAGGTTCCCACAGCTGGTTACCCTGGGACAAAAGAAGAGTAGGCGCTTTAAAAGTCTTAAAGGGACAAAGGTTTAACAGGTAAACAAAATTGTCCTGGCACACTCAGCCCAACAGGCTGGGGACTTTAAGGAACTTCAGGCACCCTAACCACTTGGTTGGCAATGCAGCTTTGAGACCCCCCACAGCGATAAGCAGCCTGTCATTCTTTCCCCCCAACCAGCACTGCAAGCGACCTGGCTGACCTGCCATGGTTGTGGAAGAGCCAGGGAGCAGCCCCGCCTAGAGCAACCACACAGCTTTACACAGAGGCTTCCCCCTGTGCGTGGCTAACTGGCACAGACCCAAAGGCTGCTCCCTGAATGGGGTTGACCAGCACAGACAGTGGAGATAGAAACAGAGTCCAGAAGGCAAGAAGGGCCTCTGTTCTAGTGGCAGAACACGTGCCACTTGCCTGCAACTCCCTCTAGTGTCCTCTAGGTTATCCTGAGAGCCACCACGCACATGGCAGCTTAGGGGATTAACCCAGAGGTTGCTCCCTGCGTGTGGTTGACCAGCACAGACAAAGGAGACAGGTGCAGAGTTTGGGTGGTATGAAGGGGCTTTGTTCTCACAGCAGAATACACAATGCTTTGTTGTGACCCCCACCAGCACCTGAGGCCATCCTGAGGGCTTCCCTGCCCATGGCAGCTTAGGGGATTAAGCCAGAGGTTGCTCTCTGCACGTGGTTGACGAGCAAAGACAAAGGAGACAGGTGCAGAGACCAGGAGGAACAAAGGGGCCTTGTCCTTCCAGCAGACACATGTGAGGCTAGCCTGCAAGCCCGGCCAATGCCCCAGGCCATCCTGACACCCACCCACCCACAGCAGCCTAGGGGATTAACCCAGAGGATGCTCCCTGTATGCAGTTAACTGGCACAGACAGGAGACACAGGCAAGGAGAACGACAAGCAGGAAGGGAATTTGTGCGCCCAGTTAACACACGTGCCACTACCCAGCAACCACTCCCATTGATATGGAAAGGTAGAAGAACCTTGTTCTGTACTAAATCCTTCGAACACCACAGAGAGGGCTTGGTGACACTGAAATCGTCAATATTCCTGAAAAAGAATTCAAAATAAAAGTATAAGCAGGCTGATGGAGCTACACATAAATATTTAAGAGTTAAGGGATGAACTCAGGAGGGAGATTAAAAAAAGGAAACAAACAATGAAAGGACTTAAGATCAGACTGGATGAGGTGGAAAAGACTGTTAATGGAATAGAAATCAGAGAACAGGAACACAGAGAAGCTGAAGCAGAGAGAGATTAAAGGATCTCAGGAATAAAAGAATACTAAGAGAATTGTGTGACCAAAGCAAATGGAACAATACTCACATTATAGGGGCATCAGAAGAGGAAGAGAAAGAAAAAGGGAGAGAAAGTGTCTTTGAAGAAATAATTGCTGAAAACTTCCACAATCTGGGGAAGGAAATTGTCTCTCAGACCATGTAAGTCCACAGATTTCCCAACATAAGGAACCCAAGGAGGACAACACCAAGACATATAATAATTAAAATGGCAAAGATCAAAGACAAGGAAAGAGTATTAAAAGCAGCCAGAGATTGAAAAAAGATCACCTGAACATGGCGACGTGAGTAGGACAGTGGGAATCTCCTCCCAAAAACATATATAGTTTTGAAAATACAACAAATACAACTAATCCTAAAAGAGAGACCAGAAGACACAGGACAACAGCCAGACTACATCTACACCAGCGAGAACCCAGCGCCTGGTGAAAGGGGTAAGATACAAGCCCTGGCCCAGTGGAACCCCAGCACACCTCCCCCCAGCTCCCAGCAGGAGGCGAGGAGAAGGAGTGGGGAGGGAGATGGAGCCTAGGACTGCGAAACACCCAGCCCCAGCCACCCGCATGAGAGCGCAGACACAGTGCATGTGTGGAGGGCTGGAAACTAGGGAAATAGGGCAGCAAAACCTCTGAGCAGGTGACAAAGCTGATGCCCCTATGACAAAGAAAAGCAAGGGCTTTTTGAAAGTCTTAAAGGGACAGGGATTTAACAGCTAGACGGAAACAACACAGGTCACAGCCCAGTGGCTGGAAATAACAGGGAAAACCGGGAGCACTAACCCCCTGGGCAACAGCTCTGAGACCCCTCATGGAGGTAAACAGCCAAACAGCCCCCCCATCCATTACCCCTCCGGGCGCTGCGAAAGCAGAGAAACAGTCTAAGGCAAAACACGCCCACAGAAAGGCAGAAAGGAAAATTCCTACACTGGCAGGGCAAGACACAAAGAACCAGCCTACATGCAATTACACAACACAAGTCACTAGGGATCACAGTTGTCCCAGTAAAGAAAGGCCAGGAGCAAGTGAAAACTTTGGCCCTCCCAGCTGACAGTCAATAGCACCTGTCAACATGAAAAGGCAAAAAAATAGAATCCAGACAAGACTAACCCAGACAGCTTCGGCATCTGCTACATCTTCCCCTGAGAAGGAACCTGGGGATATAGATTTAGCCAGTCTTCCTGAAAAAGAATTCAAAACAAAAGTCATAACCATGCTGATGGACTTGCAGAGAAATATGCAAGAACTAAGGAAGGAGAATACAGAAATAAAACAAGCTCTGGAAGGACTTCAAAACAGAATGGACGAGATGCAAGAGACCATTAATTAATGGACTAGAAAACAGAGAACAGGAACGCAGAGAAGCTGATGCAGAGAGAGATAAAAGGATCTCCAGGAATGAAAGAATTTTAAGAGAGCTGAATGACCAATCGAAAAGTAACAATATACGCATTATAGGGATACCAGAAGAAGAGAGAGAAAAAGGGATAGAAAGTGTCTTTGAAGGAATAATTGCCGAAAACTTCCCCAAACAAGGGGAAGAAATGGCCTCTTAGACCACAGAGGTACACAGAACTCCCATGACAAGGGACTCAAGAAGGGCAACACCAAGACACATAATAATTAAAATGGCAAAGATCAAAGACAAGGACAAAGTATTAAAGGCAGCCAGAGAGAAAAAAAAAAGGTTACCTAGAAAGGAAAACCCATTATGCTATCATCAGACTTCTCAAAAGAAACCCAACAGGCCAGAAGAGAATGGCATGATATACTTAATGCAATGAAACAGAAGGGCCTCGAACCAAGACTACTGTATCCAGCACGAATATCATTTAAATATGAAGGAGGGATTAAACAATTCCCAGACAAGCAAAACTTGAGGGAATTTGCCTCCCACACACCACCTCTTCAGGGCATACTACAGGGACTGATCTCGATGGGAGCACTCCTAAAAAGACCACAGAACAAAACACCCAACATATGAAGAAGGGAGGAGGAGGAATAAGGAGGGAGAGAACTAAAGAATAAACAGACCGCATTTATAATAGCTCAGTAAGCGAGTTATGTTAGACAGTAAGTAAAGAAGCTAACCCTGAACCTTTGGTAACCACAAACTTAAAGCCTGCAATGGCAATAAGTTCATATCTTTCAATAATCACCCTAAATGTAAATGGACTGAATGCACCAATCAAAAGACAGAGTAATAGAATGGATAAAAAAGCAAGATCCATCCATATGCTGCTTACAAGAGACTCACCTCAAACCCAAAGACATGCACAGATCAAAAGTCAAGGGTTGGAAAAAGATATTTCATGCAAACAACAAAGAGAAGAAAGCAGGTGTTGCAATTCTGGTATCAGACAGAACAGACTTCAAAATAAAGAAAGTAACAAAAGACAAAGAAGGACATTACATAATGATAAAGGGCTCAGTCCAACAAGAGGATATAACCATTATAAATATATATGCACCCAACACAGGAGCACCAACATACCTGAAACAAATATTAACAGAACTAAAGGAGGAAATAGAATGCAATGCATTCATTCTAGGAGACTTCAACACACCACTCACTCCAAAGGACAGATCCACCAGACAGAAAATAAGTAAGGACACAGAGGCACTGAACAACATACTAGAACAGATGGACCTAATAGACATCTACAGAACTCTACATCCAAAACCAACAGGATACACATTCTTCTCAAGTGCACATGGAACATTCTCCAGCATAGACCACATAGTAGGCCACAAAAAGAGCCTCAGTAAATTAAAAAAGATTGAAATCCTACCAAACAACTTTTCAGACCACAAAGGCATAAAACTAGAAATAAACTGTACAAAGAAAGCACAAAGGCTCACAAACACATGGAGGCTTATCAACACACTCCTAAATAATCAATGGATCAATGACCAAATCAAAATGGAGATCCAACAATATATGGAAACAAACGACAACAACAACACTAAGCCCCAACTTCTGTGGGACACAGCAAAAGCAGTCTTAAGAGGAAAGAATATAGCAATCCAGGCATATTTAAAAAAGGAAGAACAATCCCAAATGAATGGTCTAATGTTACAATTATTGAAATTGGAAAAAGAAGAACAAATGAGGCCTAAGGTCAGCAGAAGGAGGGACATAATAAAGATCAGAGAAGAAATAAACATAATTGAGAAGAATAAAACAATAGCAAAAATTAATGAAACCAAGAGCTGGTTCTTTGAGAAAATAAACAAAATAGATAAGCCTCCAGCCAGACTTATTAATAGGAAAAGAGAGTCAACACAAATCAACAGTATCAGAAACAAGAAAGGAAAAATCATGACGGATACCCCACAGAAATACAAAGAATTATTAGAGAATACTATGAAAACCTATATGCTAACAAGCGGGAAAACCTAGAAGAAATGGACAACTTCCTAGAAAAATACAACCTTTCAAGACTGACCAAGGAAGAAACACAGAATCTAAACAAACCAATTACCAGCAAAGAAATTGAAGCAGTAATCAAAAAACTACCCAAGAACAAAACCACCAGGCCAGATGGATATATCTCAGAATTTTATCAGACATACAGAGAAGACATAATAACCATTCTTCTTAAAGTTTTCCAAAAAATAGAAGAGGTGGGAATACTCCCAAACTCATTCTATGATGCCAACATCACCCTAATACCAAAACAAGGCAAAGACCTCATCAAAAAAGAAAACTATAGACCAATATCCCCGATGAACACAGATGCAAAAATACTCAACAAAGTATTAGCAAACCGAATTCAAAAATATATCAAGAGGATCATACACCATGACCAAGTGGAATTCATCCCAGAGATGCAAGGATAGTACAACATTCAAAAATCCATCAACATCATCCACCACATAAACAAAAAGGACAAAAACCACAATGATAATCTCCATAGTGCTGAAAAAGCATTCGACAAAACTCAACATGCATTCATGATAAACACTCTCAACAAAATGGGTATAGAGCACAAGTACCTCAACATAATAAAGGCCATATATGATAAACCCACAGCTAATATCATACTGAACAGCGAGTAGCTGAAAGCTTTTCCTCTGAGATCAGGAACAAGACAGGGATTCCCACTCTCCCCACTGTTATTTAACATAGTACTGAAGGTCATAGCCATGGCAATCAGACAAAAGAAAGAAATACAAGGAATCCATCTTGGTAAAGAAGAAGTTAAACTGTCACTATTTGCAGATGTCATGATATTGTACATAAAAAACCCTAAAGACTCCACCCAAAAACTACTAGAACTGAAATCGGAATACAGCAAAGTTGCAGGATACAAAATCAGCACACAGAAATCTATGGCTTTCCTATACACTAACAATGAACCAACAAAGAGTAATCAGGAAATAAACTCCATGCACAAATGCATCAAAAAAAAATAAAATACCTAGGCATAAACCTAACCAAAGAAGTGAAAGACTTATACTCTGAAAACTACAAGTCACTCTTAAGAGAAATTAAAGGGGACACTAACAGATGGAAACGCATCCCATGCTCGTGGCTAGGAAGAATTAATACTGTCAAAATAGCCATCCTGCCCAAAGCAATATACAGATTTGATGCAATTCCTATGAAACTACCAGCAACATTCTTCAATGAAATGGAACAAATAATTCAAAAATTCATATGGAACCACCAAAGACCCCGAATAGCCAAAGCAATCCTGAGAAAGAAGAATAAAGTAGGGGAGATCTCACTCCCCAACTTCAAGCTCTACTACAAAGCCATAGTAATCAAGACAATTTGGTACTGGCACAAGAACAGAGCCACATACCAATGGAACAGACTAGAGAATCCAGACATTAACCCAGATATATATGGTCAATTAATATTTGATAAAGGAGCCATGGACATACAATGGTGAAATGACAGTCTCTTCAAGAGATGGTGCTGGCAAAACTGGACAGCTACATGTAGGAGAATGAAACTGGACCATTGTCTAACTCCATATACAAAAGTAAACTCAAAATGGATCAAAGACCTGAATGTAAGTCATGAAACCATTAAATTCTTGGAAAAAAACATAGGCAAAAACCTCTTAGACATAACCATGAGTGACCTCTTCTTGAACATATCTCCCCAGGCAAGGAAATCAACAGCAAAAATGAGCAAGTGGGACTACATTAAGCTGAAAAGCTTCTGTACAGCAAAGGACACCATCAATAGAGCAAAAAGGAACCCTACAGTATGGGAGAATATAGTTGAAAATGACAGATCCGATAAAGGCTTGATGTCTGGAATATATGAAGAGCTCACACGCCTCAACAAACAAAAAACAAATAACCCAATTAAAAAATGGGCAGAGGAACTGAACAGACAGTTCTCTAAAAAAGAAATACAGATGGCCAACAGACACATGAAAAGGTGCTCCACATCGCTAATTATCAGAGAAATGCAAATTAAATCTACAATGAGGTATCACCTCACACGAGTAAGGATAGCTGCCATCCAAAAGACAAACAACAACAAATGTTGGCGAGGCTGTGGAGAAAGGGGAACCCTCCTACACTGCTGGTGGGAATGTAAATTAGTTCAACCATTGTGGAAAGCAGTATAGAGGTTCATCAAAATGCTCAAAACAGACCTACCATTTGACCCAGGAATTCCACTCCTAGGAATTTACCCTAAGAACGCAGCAATCAAGTTTGAGAAAGACAGATGCACCCCTACGTTTATCGCAGCACTATTTACAGTAGTCAAGAATTGGAAGCAACCTAAATGTCCATTGATAGATGAATGGATAAAGAAGATGTGGTACATATACACAATGGAATACTAGTCAGCCATAAGAAAAGGGCAAATCCTACCATTTGCAGCAACATGGATGGAGCTGGAGGGTATTATGCTCAGTGAAACAAGCCAAGCGGAGAAAGAGAAATACCAAATGATTTCACTCATCTGTGGAGTATAAGAACAAAGGAAAAACTGAAGGAACAAAACAGCAGCGGAATCACAGAACTCAAGAATGGACTAACAGGTATCAAAGGGAAAGGGACTGGGGAGGATGGGTGGGTAGGGAGGGATAAGGGGTGGGGGAGAGAAAGGGGGTATTAAGATTAGCATGCATGGGGGGTGGGAGAAAGGGGGGGGCTGTACAACACAGAGAAGACAAGTAGTGATTCTACAACATTTTGCTATGCTGATGGACAGTGACTGTAAAGGTGTATATAGGGGGGACCTGGTATAGGGGAGAGCCTAGTAAACAAAATATTTGTCATGTAAGTGTAGATTGATGATAAAAAAAAAAAAGCAGTTCCTGTGTGGTGACCTCCGATGAGTTCTACACAATGGTATAAAGGGCATATAAAAGTGTAGGCAAAGGGTCTGTTTGTGTTTATACAGACGATCAAAGCCTAATTTGGCTATCCTGAAAATGAACTAAGATACGATATGAAAAAGAACTTCCAACATCAGCACTCTCGGGAAGACTCATGCCAGAAGATGATCATCAAAAAACCCCAACAAAGATCCACACACTGCTACAGGTGTAGATGCACTCATTCCACCGGTTCCTGGACTTGCCATGGGAATGAAGAAGGAGATATCTAAGCTGGCCTGTGCATACAGTAAAACAACAAATTTGACTGGTTCTATACTGTTGGAACTCAACCAAGATTAGGAGAAGTGCAAATTGTAGCGCTCCAAAATCTTACAACTACAGACTATTTACTGTTAAAAGAACATATGGGATGTGAACAGTCCCCAGAAATGGGTTGTTTTAATTTGTCTGATTTCTCTCAGACTGTTCAAGTTCAGTTGGACAATATCCACCATATCATAGATAAGTTTTCACAAATGCCTAAGGTGTCTAACTGGTTTTCTTGGTTCCACTGGAGATGGCTGGTAATTACAGGTATGCTTTGGTTATGCAACTGTACTCCTATTATGTTAATGTGTGGGTTCAATTTAATTAGTAGTTTAAAACCTATACATGCTGAAGTTACTCTACAAGAAGATATGTCAAAGAAATAATCAATCCTCCCATGTTTTCTTCCACATGCTACTTCTATTGCTTTTCTTCTTCCTTCCTAATTACAACCCTTAAATAGAATTCATGCCTCATATCGAATTTACCAAGTATCATAATTCTTCCAAGTGGTAAAGACACCTCAAGACAAATGCTGGGCATAGAAGCCACAGGGCATAAATCTGCAAAGAAGTAAAAAGCTAACCTTTTCAAACAATAAGGCTTCTCTCTCACCTACCAACTTAATATTTCCCTGTATGGCCCTGGAAGATGACTGGTTAGCCAGAGACGGGTAAGATTCCTCAAGGGAGGAACAACCTAAGACAGGCACAGTCACAGGGGGGCCATCAGGTGAGAAACTGGGGATCAAGAGGTGAGGCTTAGAACCTCCCCCCCCTGTTCTGAGAGAAATCTTCTGCATATGTGGATGTTTTATTGCCCTTGTCTAGCTTGGATTAACACATAGTCTACAGGCACACACCTGATCATCTACATTTGCTCTCTTACAACACTAAACTATGTTTTCTACCTTTATTTTGTATCTACGTACCACTTCAGCATGTTATTAAAAATAATAATAATAAAGAGAGAAATGTGGTATCCACATATAAATCAAGTATAAAAATCAAATAAATATTCATATTTGAACTGACTGTTTATAGTTCATAATGCATGAGCAAAACTGAAAGCTTCTGTGATGACTGCCCTTGTAATGTTCACCATGTAACTTATTCACTATGTAAGAATTTGTACTCCATGTAAGAACTTGTTCGTTATGCTTCAGAAGATTGGAGGCTGACGAAAATTAGACTTGGGGTGAATTAAGGATTGTGCATTGAGCATTGACTCCCCTTTACAGAATTTTATTGTTGTTAACAACCATTTGATCAATAAATATGAGAGTTGCCCTCACACACAATATATATATATATGTATGTATGTATATATACACACTTCCAATTGTAAAATAAATAAATAAGTAACCGGGATGTAATGTATAGCATAAGGAATATAGTCAAAATATTGTAACAACTTGGTATGGTGATAGCTGATACCTAGAATTATCATGTATATAAATGTTGAATCACTGTGTTGTACACCTGAAACTAATGTAATACTGTGTGTCAACTACCCTTCAATATAAATTAATTATCTAAAAAAAAGAATAAAGATCACCTACAAAGGAAAATCCATCAGGCTATCATCAGACTTCTCAGCAGAAACCTTACAGGCCAGAAGAGAATGGCATGATATATTCAATGCAATGAAACAGAAGAGTCTTGCAAGAATACTGTATCCAGCAAGACTATCATTTAAATTTGCAGGAGGGATTAAACAATTCCCAGATAAGCAAAAGTTGAGGGAATTTACTTCCCACAAACCATCTCTACAGTGCATTTTAAATGACTGCTCTAGATGGAAGTATGCCTAAGGCTAAATAGTTGTTAACAGAGAAAATAAAACCACAGAAAAGAAAGTAGACTAAACAAATACTAAGTAAATGCAAAATAAAATCAGCTATCCACAAAATAAGTCAAAAGAAACACAAAGAGTACAGAATAAAACACCTAACATATAAAGAGTGGAGGAGGAAGAAAAAGAATGGAGAGAAATAAAGAATCATCAGACTGTGTTAATAATAGCACAATAAGTGAGTTAAGTTAGATGGTTAGATAATAAAGAAGGTGTCCTTGAACCTTTGGTAACCACGAATCCAAAGCCTGCAGTGGAAATAGGTACATATCTATTGATAATCACCCTAAATGTGAATGGACTGAATGTAACAGTCAAGACACAGAGCAATAGAATGGATGAAAAAAAGCAAGACCCATCTATATGATACCTAGAAGAGACTAACTTCAAATCCAAAGACTTATACAGACTAAAAGTAAAGGGATGAAAAAGATATTTCATGCAAACACAGATAGAAAGTGTTGCAGTACTTGTATCAGACAAAATAGACTTCAAAACAAAGAAAGTAACAAGAGATAAAGAAGGACATTACATAATGATAAAGGGCTCAGTCTAATAAGAGGGTATAACCATTATAAATATATATGCAACCAACACAGGAGCACCTACATATGTGAAACAAATACTAATAGAATTAAAGGAGGAAATAGAATGCAATGCATTCATTTTAGGAGACTTTAACACACCACTCACTCCAAAGGACAGAGACAGAAAATAAGTAAGGACACAGAGGCACTGAACAACACACTAGAACAGATGGACCTAATAGATATCTACAGAAGTCTAGACCCAAAAGCAGCAGGATACACATTTTTCTCAAGTGCACATGGAACATTTTCCAGAATAGACCACATACTAGGCCACAAAAAGAGCCTGAGTAAAAAAAGCCTGAAATAGTGCCAACCAGCTTCTCAGATCACAAAGGTATAAAACTAGAAATAAATTGTACAAAGAAAACAAAATGGCTCACAAACACATGGAGGCTTAACAACATGCTTCTAAATAATCAATGGATCAATGACCAAATTAAAACAGAGATCAAGCAATATACGGAGTCAAATGAAAACAGCAGCACTGTGGCCCAACTTCTGTGGGAATCAGCAAGGGCAGTTCTAAGAGGAAAGTATATAGCCAGCCAGGCCTTTTTAAACAATGAAAAACAATCCCAAATGAATACTCTAAATTCACAATTTTTGAAACTGAAAGAAGAACAAATGAGGCCCAAAGTTGGTAGAAGGAGGGACATAATGAAGATGAGAGCAGAAATAAATGAAATTGAAATGAATAAAAGAATAGAAAGAATCAATGAAAGCAGAAGCTGGTTCTTCAAGAAAATAAACAAAACAGATAAACCTTAGCCAGACTTGTTAAGAAAAAAAAAGAATCTACAGACATGAACAGAATCAGAAATGAGGAAGGAAAAATCACTATGGACAACACAGAAATACAAAGAATTATTATACAATACTATGAAATACTATATACTAACAAACTGGATAATTTAGAAGAAAGGATAACTTTCTAGAAAAATACAACCTTCCATGACTGACCAAGGAAAAAACAGAAAATCTAAGCACACCAATTACAGGAATGAAATTGAATCATTAATCAAAAAAGTACCCAAGAACAAAATCCCCATAATAGATGGATTCACTGCTGAATTTTATCAGACATTTAGAGAAGACATAATACCCATTCTCCTAAAATTTTCCAAAAAATGAAAGAGGAGGGAATACTTCCAAACTCAATCTATTAAGCCAGCATCACTCTAATACCAAAACCAGGCAAACACCCCACGAAAAAAAGAAAACTACAGACCAATATTTCTGATGAACATAGATGCAAAAATACTCAACAAAATATTAGCAAACCAAATTCAAAAATACATAAAGAGGATCATGCACGATGATCAAATGGGATTTATTCCAGGGATGCAAAGATGTTACAGCATTCGAAAATCCATCAACATCATCCACCACATCAACAAAAAGGACAAAAACCACATGATCATCTCCATAGATGATAAAAAAGCATTTGACAAAATTCAATATTGATTCAAGGTAAAAACTCTCAATAAAATGGATTATGGGGCAAGTACCTCAACATAATAAAGGCCATATATGACAAACCCACAGTCAACATCATGCTTAATAGCAAGAAGCTGAAAGCTTTTCCTCTAAGGTCAGGAACAAGACAAGAATGCCCACTCTCCCCACTTTTATTCAACATAGTACTGGAGGTCCTCGCCACAGCAGTCAGACAACACAAAGAAATAAAAGGCATTCAGACTGGTAAGGAAGAAGTCAAACTGTTACTGTTTGCAGATGACATGATATTGCACATAAAAAACCCTAAAGATTCCACTCCCAAACTACTAGATCTAATATCTGAATTCAGCAAGGTTGTAGGATACAAAATTAATACACAGAAATCTGTTGCTTTCCTATACACTAACAATGAACTAGCAGAAAGAGAAATTAGGAAAACAGTTCCATTCACAATTTCATCAAAAAGAATAAAATACCTAGGAATAAACCCAATCAAGGAAGTGAAAGACCTATACACTGAAAATTACAAGATACTCTTAAGAGAAATTAAAGTGGGCACTAATAAATGGAAATTCATCCCACGCTCTTGGGTAGGAAGAATTAATATTGTCAAAATGGCCACCCTGCCTAAAGCAATCTACAGATTCAATGCAATCCCTGTCAAAATACTGACAGCATTCTTCAATGAACTGGAACAAATAATTCTAAAATTCATATGGAACCACCAAAGACCCAGAATAACCAAGAAATCCTGAGAAGAAAAATGCAGGGGGATATCACTTCCCAACTTCAAGCTCTACTACAAAGCCACAGTAATCAAGACAATTTGGTACTGGTGCATGAACAGAGCCACAGACCAGTGGAACAGAACAGAGAGGCCAGATATTAACCCAAACACATATGGTCAATTAATATATGATAAAGGAGCCATGGACTTACAATGGGGAAATGACAGCCTCTTCAACAGCTGGTGTTGGAAAACTGGACAGCTACATGTAAGAGAATGAAACTGGATTACTGTCTAATTCCATATACTAAAGTAAACTTGAAATGGATGAAACACCTGAATGTAAGTCATGAAACCATAAAACTCTTAGAAGAAAACATAGGTGAAACTCTCTTGAATATAAACATGAACAACTTCTTCATGAACATATCTTCATGGGCAAGGGAAACAAAAGCAAAAGTGAACAACTGGCTCTATATCAAACTAAAAAGCTTCTGTACAGCAAAGAACACCATCCATAGAACAAAAAGGCATCCTACAATTTGGGAGAATATATTCATAAATGACATATCCAATAAGGGGTTGATATCCAAAATATACAAAGAACTCATTCACCTCAACAAAGAAGAAGCAAATATTCCAATTAAAAATGGGCAGAGGATGGGAAAAGACAATTCTCCAAAGGAGAAATTCAAATGGCCAACATGAAAAGATGCTGCATATTACTAACCATCAGAGAAATGCAAATTAAAAACCACAGTGAGATATCACCTCACACCAGTTAGGATGGACACCATCAAAAAGACAAACAACAACAAATGTCGGCAAAGATGTGGGCCCTCCTACACTGCCGGTGGGAATGTAAACTCGTTCAACCATTATGGAAAGCAGTATGGAGGTTCCTCAAAAAACTAAAAATAGAAATACCATTTGACCCAAGAATTCCACTCCTAGGAATTTACCCTAAGAATGCAGCAGCCCAGTTTCAAAAAGACAGATGCCCCCCTGTGTTTATCACACCACTATTTACAATAGCCAAGAAATGGAAGCAACCTAAATGTCCATCAGTAGATGAATGGGTTAAGAAGATGTGGTACATATACACAATGGAATATTATTCAGCCATAAGAAGAAAACAAATCCTACCATTTGCAACAACATGGATGGAATTAGAGGGTATTATGCTCTGTGGAATAAGCTAGGCAGAAAAAGACAGGTACCAAATGATTTCACTCATCTGTGGAGTATAAGAACAAAGCAAAAACTGAAGGAACAAAACAGCAGCAGACTCACAGAACCCAAGAATGGACTAACATTTACCAAAAGTAAAGGGACTGAGAAGGATGGGTGGGAAGGGAGAGAGAAAGGGAATAAGGAGCATTATGATTAGCACACATAACGTAGGGGGGATCACAGAGAAGGGAGTATAATGCAGAGAAGACAAGTAGTGACTCTATAGCATCTTAGTGCCTGATGGACAGTGACTGTAATGGGGTGTGTGGTGGGGACTTGATAATGGGGGGAATCTAGTAACCACAATGTTGCCCTTGTGATTGTACATTAATGATCCCAAAATTAAAAAAAAATAAAAACAACAACAAATATAAGTAGTGTATCTAAAATATAAGGGCTTTAAAAAGCACTCCAGGGCAGAAGTTTTAGAGTTGGAAGAAGCCTTACTGATAAGTAAAATTTAATCATTTTATACAAAACTGAAGTCTCAAAAAGATCAAGATTTAGTTAAGCTCAGCTAAATTGTCAATGGCATCATCATGATAAGAAGTGGACTTCCAGTCTCCCAGACCAGGGAAATTTCTAGCCTTAATTGATATTACTCATTTTCATTTCATGCCTTATACAATCTATAGCATTTCTAATTAGTAACTTACTCTATTATCTTCTTTTTGTCTATGGATTATTTTAATGGCAACATGTGTAAGTTTCATTAATAAAGCTTATTTCAACATTCATACAGTTTTAATCTGCAATTCAGTTAAGTCTGCAATTTTAACTCAAGGGTAGTTAATTCTTTTTACATTTATTTTACTATTTTCTCTAAAATTTATTTATTGACTTTTAGTGTGATTTGACAGGTACAATTCATTATTTACTGTGTATGTTCTGCCCAATTCCAAGTAACATGTTAAGAAAACTGATGACATTAAAGAGATATCACAGAATGGAAAGCCAGGAAGCCATGATAAGAAAGAATAGATAAGCTAAGTAGAAAAGACAGAATAGAGAAATAATTATGCTGTAAGAAAGTACTCTGTTGGAGGCTCTTCCAACAAAATTTCATCTTGAGCTTCTTGAAAACCAAGGACACTCAATGAACATGGTTATGGAGCTCTCCTTTGGCAAAAAGAGATTGTATCTCCCTTTTATTTCGACTTAGAAAACTCAGATCTAAAACACACATGATGTATCACTGTTTTCATGATTTTACTTTTTTCTTTTATCTGTTTCCTTAGTATGAGCCTCCTAAGAAAAATTATTCATACTATCTTAAGTAAAAGATAACGAATAGCATAAGGCATGGGATTGTAGTTTTTTAGCCATTTTATTGTTTGTATTTATTTTAATACTTAATGTTGATATTTTATTCATGCCTATTTCCTACATAGATATTAAATGAAAATAGTGGCATAATTTTTAAGTCAAATTATTGTATACAACTCTATAAAGACAATTTTGGGCAGAACCATGATAAAAAGGTGTGAGTTTGCAGCTTCCTGATGCTATATAATAATGATTAGAATGTAGATAGCAAAGGATAATTATATTTCATAAAATTGGATACAAAAAGCGTAAGTATACTTAGAGTTTCTCTGTGAACAAAAGACGTTTTTCTGTTTAAACATATTGTACAAACTTGTTTGTTCTTTAAGAGTAGAAAGAAACTTTGTTATCAAGAGCTAAATACCTACAACTTTCTGTGTCTTATGATTCGAGTCAATTATTATAATCTTTGTGTAACTCAAAACTGTTAACACATTTTCTTTTTCAGAAGTTCTAAAGCTATTACCCTAAACCAAAGGATTTTAAAGCTATTATTTTGAATCATTAAGCTAAAAAAGAACTTACGCTTCCAGGACCTGGATACCCCAACAGCTGCTGTAATGAAAATAAACCTCTTCCATCTTCTGAAACTTCATGTCAATCCCTAATATGTGTGCTTGGGAATCAACCCTTTATTGAGAGAGAGCTCAGAAGTTTTCACTCTTTAACTAAACATTCCCCATTCTCTTGTTTATTACCCTACTCCTGGAACTCCCAGCACTACCAGAACTGCTCTCCTACAGGTGACCAGAGCCTTCCTAAACACGGGTCTTTCCTGAATCCCAAGCCGAACTTGGCTGTGTGGCTTTCTTGGGTCCCAAGCCAGTCTTTATTGGCTTTCTTGATACTTCACTCTCCTAACTGCTTCTCTCTATCTCTATTCATGTTTTCCTTTTCTTCACTGCTGCCTTCCTCTTATGGAAACTCACATTTCTGTTCTTGATACCTGCGATTTTAGCTTAGCAGTTTTAGCTCAGCTACTTTTAGAGCATGTTTTTTCCTAGCTCCTTCTAAATGTAGCACTCTATTCATAACCCACTGCTGTTGTCTCTATCCCTGTTCTCAACAGCTTACATGAAAGTGCACATAAGGGTACCCCAGTGCAACACATCCAGCCGGGACATTATCCCCAACTTCAAGACAAACACACCTTTCAAACAGCTTTACTTTAGTCAGAGGTAGTAACATTACTAATCTCTTAAATTGGAAAGCGCAGATCATATTTTTTCTTCCATGTTCCAAAGACTACTTTTAACATTGTCATCTATTCCTTCCAAATAGATCAGAAATAGTAAAATTTAAATTTAAACACACAAACTAATTTAAATCAAATCACCTCAGTTGAGCATAGAACTTAATTCCCAAAAGTAATAAAGACTAGTTTACACACTTCCAGCTGACCTCCACAGTTACTTAGCCAGCCATGTATTTCATTTCGTGGTGGTTCCATTAACAATCCAAAAAGAGGTTACTCATGACTCCTCTCCATACAATCTCATAACCTTCAGTCTATTTTTCAGTGAATGATCTCAGATACTACTATATGGAGAAGATTCAAACATTACACCTTACAAGAAATGATGACCCTGGTTCTCTGGCACACCATCAAGATTTATCAAACATTAGACTTGCAATCAGGCTAATTTATATATTTAAATACTATCAGTAATAGAGGCTTAAACTTTGTAGGCCCAAGATGAGTGCATTTTCAGTGCCATTTCTCTAATCTGGATTGTTTGTGATGATAAGTAATGCAAAACCCAACTATGGAGCCTTAAACAAATACGGGCTTGTTTTGTTCACGTAAGAGGAAGTTTTGAATGAGCAGTTGCTGGTGCTGGTTGAGCAGCTCAATGACCTGACCCTGACGCTTTGGAGGTCTCTCGGCAGCTCCGGTTATCACGTGTGCATTCCAACAAGACGAGGTGAAAAAGACAAGGGGGATGAGGAAGGCAGTCTTCCCAGGAATCATGCAGCTGATTTAAGTGCCATCATTCAGAGCTCTTATAAGAAGTTCCTCCAAGTAGAGATGGCTTGGAATGGGGTTAAGTTAATCAGTAACACTCATGTGCTTCCTTCCATTGAAATTACATTCTTTTTAAAAAGTTTATCTAAAATCTCACCTCCTGCATGAAAATTTCTCCTGCTGTTGCTGACCACACATACCCTTAATTCGTACACATTTCCTTTTCAGTTATAGCAGTCCTGTACTACAGTATACCTCTAATAATTTCATGTCCTAGTATTTTCCATTTAATGTTTTGTTTCCTTAAAATTTAAATGTGCACTGAGGGCAGAGGCTATGTTGTAGTCTTTTCTGTCCACACAGAAAAGAGCACTCTGCTTACTAGGCACATGATGACACTTTGAGTGATTTGTAGACTGGGATGCAGGCAAGCTCAAATCTGAAATCAGAACCACTGATTTTAATTGTGTAATCTTAGGAAGAGAATTTACCTCTTGAATTTTGCTTCTACCTACCATAAAAAAAAAAGGGTCACAGGGAAAATATGGGAAATCAATATAATAAAATGTATTAAACATGGTATATGTCTAATATGCATTACTTTCCTTTATAAATACCTGGTTATAGTTGATAATAGTAAGCACACACACATGCTTTCTACTTAATATGCAGAACTTAGATTTTTAAAGTCAAAGTCTCAAAACTTTAGAAATTAATCCCTTTAGAATTCACTTTACGAAAAAATAAACTTTGTTTTCCTTAATTTAAAATGTGTTTCAATTTCATTTAGCACTTAGTTCAAGGCTATTAAATCTATATATTCATTTTAGATAGAAATTTAGGTAATCATATCACAGCAATCCTTAAAGATAATATCTTTTCTTATTTATAGCCTTATTTTGCTATAGTCAGAACTCAAGGAGTCTTATCTGGAAGCTGTGTTTGCCAAGAAAACATGCTGTTTCACTCCCAAAGTATTCTTATCTGTGGGTGAGTGATAAATATTACAAGGTGGGGAGGTACCTAAATCGCTTCCCCAGGTTCCTTCTTTGTGCTGTCTCTATTTCATAGACCTAAATATTTTTGTTAGTGTGGCCTTTCCCTTAGGTTTTTTTTGGGAAAGTTGCTAGAAAATGGTGAAGATAATTCAAATGTATGTAAATATTATTGGAGAAAAAATTAGCAAAAGGGTTTAAAAAAACTCTCCTTCAAGAAACCTAATAGTTCCTACAGTTTAAATGAATGTCAGTAGTTTTTATTTAAATTACATCTTTACAAAAAAAGGAAAGATGATAATTTTTATAAGTTGTAGTATAGAATTATTAAAATATACCTGAGGGCAAGTAAAATGTTGTAATAACCCCTCATGTTTTCATTATTCAGCATCAAAAACTCAACAGATAGAAAATCTGATTTTATAGATATTGTTTAAGTTACATTTTACTGCAAAAAAACAAAACAGCTACAACCTTATAGCTTGTAATGACACACATTGGTTATCATAGTCTCTGTGGGCCAGAAATTTAGGGACAGCTTAGCTGGGTGGCTCTGAGAGTCAATCAAAAAGTTGTGATGAAGATGTTGGCTTGGACTATGGTCACCTGCTGTATGAGTAAGGCTGGCCAGAGGATGCGCTTCCACAGTGATTTCTCTCATGTGGCTATAGCAGGAGGCCTCAGTTCCTTGGGGATTGTCGGCAAGAAGGCTCATTTCCTTACCACTGGGATATTCTCATGACAGCGCCGTTGTTTCCCTACAGAGCAAGAGATACAAGAGAGAGAACAAACAGGAAGCCACAATGATTCTTACGACTTCATGCTGGAAATCACATACTATCAGTCCTGCTATAGTCTATTCGTTAGAAGTAAATCACCACATACAGCCCACACTCAAGGAGAGAGGAATCAAGCTCCACATCTGGAAAGGAGAAATATCAAATAATTTTTGAACATATTTTAAAATCATGACTTTCTGCTCACCATTCCAATTATTTTGAAGGAATTCCAGGCAGCACATCAGTTCGTCTTTAATACTTCAAAAAAAAAAAAAAAAGCCTCAACCCACTGTCATTCTCACAGCCAAAAAATAAAAAAGATGATCAAATATCCAGTGTTCAAATTTTGCTGACTTTTTTCATGATTTGTTTTTTATAGTTGGTTTGGTTTGTTTGCATCAGAATCCAAACACGGACCACCTCTTGCATTTAGCATCTTTTCAGGTGGTGATAAATCCTCCTGTATCATCCAATTTGAAATATACAGACAACCACACAAAAATGTGAGATGGGGTTCTTTACAAGTGGTCATTCAAATGATATGCATCCACTGCTTTGTTTCTACATTTCTTATTTTTCTTTTCATAAGAAGCACTCAAGAAGTAAGGAAGCAGATTTTCCTAGGTTACCTTTGAACCTGGAATTAGTGTTACCACTTTGGTTATATTCCTAATAAGCCACAGGTGTACACTACAGGAGCGAGTGGAAACAGCAACAGGGATATGATAATAGTTAATTGTCCATAATCTATTTATCCCAAGGAGCACTTATACATCTGTTACATATTTTGGTATTTGTTACTTGCAGTTTTTCATGATTTTGAGCAGAGTAGTATCTATACCTAAAGCACCATAAAAAGAAAAAATGCTATCGAGGGGCTTTAAAGTAGTAAGACAAAGAAAGTACAGCTTTTTGTGTCTCAGAAATGAATGACTCCATTCATTTCCATTGGGATTTTTTTTTATACGTACTTTGCTAGGTTAGGCACTAAACACTTGACTCCCATTTCGGAATGAATTACTTTGCTAAATGCAGGTATTTAAACAGGATAGGTACTTTAATCACTAAGTCCTTCAATAAGTACTTCTATTTTGTTAAATATTTTATAGTGTTATCCTATATTCTTTCTTTAATATATGTGTATATATATATACATATGTGTGTATATGTTTTTATATACATATATGTGTTATATATATGTTTACATATGTACTCAGAAAATACAGAAGTAGCTCATTTGTCCTTTGCCATGTTTTATTATATTTCTAAATTAGTTATGGCTT